>NC_048588.1:3292500-3385000 GCF_013265735.2 Oncorhynchus mykiss | reverse complement strand
CATCACTTTACAAGCCAGCATAATTTGACTTGACGCTGGTTTTGCCGGCGACCATTTATAGCTGGGAAGCTGGTCACCAGTGTCCAAAACACAGAGAAGGCTGGTCACCAGCAAAAAACACTGTGAAGGCTGGTCACCAGTGTCCAAAACACAGAGAAGGCTGGTCACCAGCAAAAAACACAGTGAAGGCTGGTCAGCAGAAAAAAACACTGTGAAGGCTGGTCAGCAGCAAAAAACACTGTGAAGGCTGGTCAGCAGCAAAAAAACACCGTGAAGGCTGGTCAGCAGCAAAAAACACAGAGAAGGCTGGTCAGCAGCAAAAAACACTGTGAAGGCTGGTCAGCAGCAAAAAACACAGCGAAGGCTGGTCATCAGCAAAAAACACTGTAAAGGCTGGTCAGCAGCAAAAAACACAGCGAAGGCTGGTCACCAGCAAAAAACACTGTAAAGGCTGGTCAGCAACAAAAAACACAGAGAAGGCTGGTCACCAGCAAAAAAACACAGCGAAGGCTGGTCAGCAGCAAAAAACACTGTGAAGGCTGGTCACCAGCAAAAACACTGTGAAGGCTTGTCCCCAGTGTCCAAAACAGAGCAAAGGCTAATCACCAGCATATGCTGGTATATGCAGTGCGTTTCACATTCCACCACTATAGTTAATTTTCATTCATGCTCTTTGAGTGCCCGTGTGTTTCTCCAGCTCTGTTGAACATTCCTGTCACACACTGGTTGAGTCAACGTTGCGGAATAGACGCTGAACTGACGTCTGTGCCCAGTGCCCTCTGAAATGGCCAGAGTTGGCCTCTACATCAACGCCTGGAACAGGGTTGCTCCCCATCATACGGCCTGGAACTGGGTGTGTGTAGTGTGAATATTCATGTATTTGTGAGTTTATGTATTTGCGTTCATGTGTGTGAAGATTTGTGTGTTTGTGTGTGCCAACAAGTGTGTATTTTAGTCTGTAGTGTGGTCTGAGTTTCTTATTGACAGTTTACGGTGTGTGTTTGTGTACATAGAGGTCATAGATCAAGTTGCTTCCGGGTTGGATGCGCTCTGTGTTAAGCAGTGCGGCTTGGTTGTGTTTCGGAGGACGCATGGCTCTAGTTTTTTAGATATATATTAGATTTTTTTTACCCCTTTTTTCTCCCCAATTTCGTGGTATCCAATTGTTAGTAGTTACTGTCTTGTCTCATCGCTACAACTCCTGTACGGGCTCGGGAGAGACAAAGGTCGAGAGCCATGCGTCCTCCGAAACACAACCCAATCCAGCCAAGCCAAGCCAAAATCTAATATATATATATATATATATTCTTAACACAGCGCGCATCCAACCCGGAAGCCAGCCGGTGAGACAAGGATATCCCTACCGGCCAAACCCTCCCTAACCCGGACGACGCTAGGCCAATTGCTGCGACAGAGACCGGCTGGACAGAGCCTGGGTTCGAACCCAGAGTCTCTGGTGGCACAGCTAGCGCCTTAGACCACTGAACCACCCGGGAGGCCCTTGGTCAGCTAGTTTTTAAGTACAATTTCTGTAACTCTCTCTGTCTCTGCCTGCCCCTAATTCTCTCTTTTTTTGGTGTCTTGGTACAAAGCGATACAATTCATTTTTCATATCTGGTGTACCCATGTACAATTTCGATCAGGAAAGTCCTGGCCATCAGGTTTCAATGTTCAAATCACAATTGTATTTAAAGTGCATTTATACAAAGTCTCCACACACTTTACAATAAAAAAAAAGTCAAAACAACAGAGAAACGGACATACAGACAGTACATTGACACCAAAAACAAAAAAGTACAGGGGCAATACATGGGGTTAAGACAGTAAAACACGAGGGACATTAGTTGTTTATCATGTTCAATGGGAGGGAGGACAGCTCCACCCAGTGACAGAGGCCATGGTAAACCAATCATTAACAGCCAAGCCCAATTATCCCTTAGGGGACGTGGGAGAAGGGGACAATTGGAAAGGCCCGCAGGACCAGGTGACTTAAGAGACACAGGCTCCACAGTGGGTGGCCATAAAGACTATCCATGGGTATTGTTGTTAGTGACACATCAGCCAAACTGTGGAAGTTGTAATTGGGTCATTACCACCAATTACAGGCAAGTAAGTCTATCTGTTTTGTTGCTGTGGTTACTGCATTATAATCACCATTGTCTGTGAATCTATGAAATGGGTTGTTGAATATTGTCCATGAAGAAAGACATTGCCAACGATACTCAAAAATGTGTAGAGGCTTGGTCATTCTCGGGGAGGGTTATTCCGTTTTAGCTATAACGCGGAGGCCCTTGATTCCACCAGCAGCACTTCCTTGCGTGTGTGAAACAGATCAGAGATTGACTCTTGGATTTGGTTTATTTAGAAGATTGATTCCTTCCTCGGGACCCAGGGCCGACCTCCCCCAGTCCTCGCCTGACATCTCCATAAAGCAGAGGAGAGGAAAAAGGCATGAGTCAAAGTAACAGTGCGAACCTCCTAGTCGCCACGTTCCAGGATTTATGACCGACTAGCGGGGGAGGCCCCCCTGACTGACTCCCATCCATGGAAGAGCTGCACTCAAGCAAATCACGCTCCCGTTCCCTGCACAGCACCTGTCTAGCCACAGCTACACACTTAAAACCGGCAGGTGGCTGTTTGTGAGGACAGGTGTTATACCCAGGCGTACTATTGTCATCCTCTCCCATTGACGATGAGTGAATTGACGATGAATTGGACAATTGTATGGTTCAAAGAAAGGATGCACATGAGGTGGCAAACCATCCTTTTCGATGTTGCAAATAATACGTCTGAAAATGTGGACGTTAAATGACAACATTGAACAGTGAACCATCATATTTTTGTATGATCGATCTAATAAGGAAAGGGAAGGATTGTTGTTTTGAATTTGATCAAGTCAGTATGGGAGAGTTGGAAAATTATTGTTATCCATTAATAAGGATAAGGCACCAGATTAAGACAACCCTTGATGGGAATCTATTGAGAATGTTAGGGACTGTATTGCCACCCCTATTTGCTATATCTTTAACCAAAGCCTAGATAAGTGTGTGTCCACAGGCGTGGAAGGACTCTAAAGTAATTCCACTGCCTAAAAATAGTAAAGCACCCTTTGCTGGCTCTAACAGCCGCCAATCAGTTTTCTGCCTGTTTTTAATAAACTGATGTAGAGACCAATTTCAGAGAGAACTACTGACTTTCAGCATGCATACAGAGAAGGGCACTCAACTTGTACTGCACTGACTCGGATGAATGATGATTGGTTAAAATAAATGGATAACAAGATAGTTGGAGCTGTATTGTTAGATTTCAGTGCAGCCTTTTATGTTATTGAAGAATCTCACTAGCTATGGCTTTACATCACCTGCTGTGGCCGATGAGTAAGACGTTTAAGTGTGTTTGTTAACCCTCGCAAGGCTGCCAATCCAGACGGCATCCCAAGCCTCGTCCTCAGAGCTTGTGCAGACTACTTAGCTGGAGTGTTTATAGACATATTCAATCTCTTGCCTATCCCAGTCTGTTGTCCCCACTTGCTTCAAGATGTCCACTGTTGTTTCTGTACCCAAAAATGTGAAGGTAACTGAACTAAATTAACTATATATATTAAAAAAGTTTGAAAAAGTGAATGTAGCCTCCTGGGTGGCGCTGTGGGTGCTGTACTGCAGCGCCAGCTGTGCCACCAGAGACTCTGGGTTCGTGCCCAGGCTCTGTCGTAACCGGGTGGTCTGTGGGGCGACGCACAATTGGCCTAGCATCGTCCGGGTTGGGGAGGGTTTGGCCGGTAGGGAAATCCTTGTCTCATCGCGCACCAGCGACTCCTGTGGCAGGCCGGGTGCAGAGCGCGCTAACCAAGGTTGCCAGGTGCACGGTGTTTCCTCCGACACAATGGTGCGGCTGGCTTCCAGGTTGGATGGCGCTGTGTTAAGAAGCAATGCGGCTTGGTTGGGTTGTGTTTTTAATTTTTTTTTTATTTTACCTTTATTTAACTAGGCAAGTCAGTTAAGAACAAATTCTTATTTTCAAGGAAGGTTAACTGGAAGAGTGGGTTAACTGAAAGAGGAAGAGTGGGTTAACTGCCTGTTCAGGGGCAGAACGACCTTGTCAGCTCGGGGGTTTGAACTTGCAACCTTCCGGTTACTAGTCCAACGCTCTAACCACTAGGCTACCCTGCCGCCCCGTGTATCGGAGGACGCATTACTTTCAACCTTCGTCTCTCCCGAACCCGTACAGGAGTTGTAGAGATGAGACAAGATAGTAGCTACTAAGCAATTGGATACCATGAAATTGGGGAGAAAAAAAAAAAAGTGAATGTATGGGGGAATTTTTTTTATTAAATTAGTGCACTTGGTCCTTTAAATGCTTCTTTATGAGCGGAGCCGAGCAAAATGCCCCCCCAACTGAAGTGGATTTATCAAGTGACATCAATAAGGGATCATAGCTTTTGCATTGATTCACCTGGTCAGTCTATGTCATGGAAAGGGAAAGAGCATATTGTTTTGTACACCCAGTGTAAATAAACTGCACCTGCCTTCGGAAAGTATTCAGACCCCTTGACTTTTTCCACATTTTGTTACGTTACAGCCTTATTCTAAAATCGATTAAATAAAATACAAATACACAGCAATCTACACACAATACCCCATAATGGCAAAACAAAACTTGTTTTTAGAAATTCGGTCTATATAAGGTCCCACAGTTGACAGTGCATGTCAGAGCAAAAATCAAGCCATGAGGTCGAAGGAACTGTCCATAGCGGTCTGAGGCAGGATTGTGTAGAGGCACAGATCTGGGGAAGGGTACCAAACAATTTTTGCAGCATTGAAGGTCCCCAAGAACACAGTGGTCTACATCATTCTTAAATGGAAGAAGTTTGGAACCACCAAGACTCTTCCTAGAGCTGGCCGCTTGGCCAAACTGAGCAATCTGGGGAGAAGGGCCTTGGTCAAGTAGGTGACCAAAAACCCGATGGTCACTCTGACAGAGCTCTAGAGTTCCTCTGTGGAGATAGGAGAACCTTCCAGAAGGACAACTATCTCTGCAGCACTCCACCAATCAGGATTTTATGTATTAGTGGCCAGATGGAAGCCACTCCTCAGTAAAAAGGCACATGACAACCCACTTGGAGTTTGCCAAAAGGGACCTAAAGACTGTGACAAACAAGATAGTCTGGTTGATGAAACCAAGATTGAACTATTTTGGCCTCAATGCCAAGCGTTAAGTCTGGAGGAAACCTGGCACCATCCCTACTGTGAAGCATGGTGGCGGCAGCATCATGCTGTGGGGATGTTTTTTCAGTGGCAGGGACTGGGACACTTGTCAGGATTGAGGGAAAGATGAATGGAGCAAAGTATAGAGAGATCCTTGATGAAAACCTGCTCCATAGCGCTCAGGACCTCAGACTGGGGAGAAGGTCCCACTTCCAACAGGACACCAACCCTAAGCACACAGCAAATCATGTCCAACAGGACACCGACCCAACGCAGGACTGGCTTCTTGACAGTCTCTGAATATCCTTGAGTGACCCAGCCAGAGCCTGGACTTGAACCTGATCGAACATCTCTGGAGAGACCTGAAAATAGCTGTGCAGCAACTCTCCAATCCAACCTGACAAAGCTTGAAAGGATCTGCAGAGAACAATGGGAGAAACTCCCCAAATACATACCCAAGAAGACTCGATGCTGTAATCGCTGCCAAATGTGCTCCAACAAAGTACTGAGTAAAGGGCCTGAATACATATGTAAATGTGATTTCAGTTTTTACATTTTGTACAAATTAGCAAAAATGTCTAAACCTGTTTTGCTTTGTTATTATGGGGTATTGTGTGTGTATATTGATGATTTTTCTTTTGTTAATCAATTTTAGAATAAAGCTGTAATGTAACAAAATGTGAAAAAGAATCAAGGGGTCTGAATACTTCCCGAAGGCACTGTATGTACACTGAGTGTACAAAACATTAGCAACACATGCTCTTTCCATGACACAGGCTGACCTAGGTGAAAACTATGATCCCTTATTGATGTCACTTGTACAATCCACTTCAATCAGTGTAGATGAAAGGGATGTGTGCCATTCAAAAGGTGAATGGTTAAGACAAACTATTGAATGAAGTGCCTTTGAACGGGATATAGTAGTAGATGCCGGGTGCACCAGTTTGTGTCAAGAACTGCAACGCTGCTGGGTTTTTCATGCTCAACCGTTTCCTGTGTGTATCAGGGAATGCTTGTTCTGATATTTCTTATTTTATTTTTATTTTTGGGGATTTGTGTGTACTGTTTTGTATTGTTTTATATTACTGCACTGTTGGAGCTAGAAACATAAGCATATCGCTGCACCTGCAATTACATCTACAAAATATGTGTACGCGACCAATAAAATGTCATTTGATTGAGATTTTATCTCACCATATGGTAGGAGAGGTTATTTATCCAATAGAACCCAGAGTGTTCGTCAATGGAAGCTTCTCTAGCATAGGATACACTACATGACCAAAAGTATGTAGACACCTGCTCGTCGAACATCTCATTCCAAAATCATGGGCATTAATATGAAGTTGGTCCCTCCTTGGCTGTTATAACAGCCTCCACTCTTCTGTGAAGGCTTTCCACTAGATGTTGGAACATTGCTGCAGGAACTTGCTTCCATTCAGCCACAAGAGCAAAACTGAGGTCGGGTACAGATGTTGTGCGATTAGGCCTGGCTTGCAGTCAGCGTTCCAATTCATCCCAAAGGTGTTCAATGGGGTTTAGGTCAGGGCTCTGTACAGACTGATCTCAACAAACCATTTCTGTATGGACCTCGCTTTGTGCACGGGGGCATTGTCATGCTGAAACAGGAAAGGGCCTTCCCCAAACTGTTGCCACAAAGTTGGAAGTGTCACGATCGTTATGAGAGACGGACCAAGGCGCAGCGTGCGTATAGTTCCACATCTTTATTAAACGTGAAACTTCAACGAAACAAACAACGAAACGTGAAGGTCGTGGTGCACAAAAACACTCACACAAAAAATATTCCACAACCACAGGTGGGAAAAATGGCTACCTAAATATGATCCCCAATTAGAGGCAACAATTACCAGCTGCCTCTAATTAGGAACCATACAAAACACCAACATAGAAATATTGAACTAGAACACCCCCTAGTCATGCCCTAACCTACTACACCACAGAGAACCAAGGGCTCTCTATGGTCAGGGCGTGACAGGAAGCACAGAATTATCTAGAATGTCATTGCGTTAAGATTTCCCTTCACTGGAACTAAGGGGCCGAGCCGAACCATGAAAAACAGCCCCAGTCCATTATTCCTCCTCCACTAAACTTTATTGCTGGCACTATGCATTGGGGCAGGTAGCGTTCTCCTGGCATCCGCCAAACCAAGATTTGTCCGTTGGACGGCCAGATGGAGAAGCTTGATTAATCACTCCAGAGAATGCTTTTCCACTGCTCCAGAGTCCAATGGCAACGAGCTTTACACCACTCCAGCAGACACATGGCATTGGTCATGGTGATCTTAGGCTTGTGTGCGGCTGCTCTGCCATGGAAACCCATTTCATGAAGCTCCCGATGAACAGTCCTCGTTCTGACGTTGCTTCCAGGGGTAGTTTAGAACTCAATAGTGGGTGTTGCAACCGAGGACGGACAATTTTAAAGCATACAAGCTTCAGCACTCGGCAGTCCCAATCTGTGAGCTTGTGTGGTCTACCACTTTGCGGCTGAGACATTGTTGCTCCTTGACATTTCTTCTTCACAATAACAGAACTTACAGTTGACCGGGGCAGCTCTAGCAGGGCAGAAATTTGACTGACTTGAATTAGCCAAACCCACTAATTTGAAGGGGAGTCCACATACTTTTGTATGTATAGTGTATGTACTGTGCTGTGTCCCTCAGGGCAGTTGCCTTGGGCCGTTACTCTTCTCTATATTTCCAAATGACTTACAACTGCTCTTACGCAAAACTCGAATGACTATGTATGCGGAAGTTTCCACAGTCTTCATGTCATCTCCCAAATCCAGTTAGTTGACTGAAATTGTAAATAAGGAGTTAGTCAGTATCAGAAAGGGTGAATAATAATAATAAACTGGTCTTGAATACATCTAAAACAAAACATTGTATTTTGTTCAAAACAATCTGTAAGAACGCAACTGGAGTTGTACATGAAGGGTGTGACCATTGAGCAAGTTGAGGAAGCTAAACTCCTAAGTAAACTCCTAGGTAAACTGCTAGCTAAACTCCTAGGTAAACTCCTAGGTATAACAATGGATGGTCATGTTTTTTTTTTTTACACAAAAACTAACTGTACTAGTTGGTCAGGCTCTGGTCTTGTCCCATCTTAATTACTGTCCGGTAATATGGTCAAGTACAGCAAAGAAAGACTTAGCAAATCTGCTCAAAACAGAGCAGCACGCCTTGCCCTGGACTGCACATGCAGAACTAAAATCAACAACATTCATGCCTGTCTTTCCTGGTTGAGGGTTGACGAGAGATCAACTGCTTCTCTTCTAGTTTTTATGGTACATATTATTGTGATAAATTCCAGATTGTCTGCATGATCAAATAACATTCAGCTCAGACACCCATGCATACCCCACAAGACATGCCACCAGGGGTCTCTTCACAGTCCCTAAGTCCAAAACGAATTCACGGCAACACACAGTATTTATTATACATCGCCATGATCGCATGGAACTCCCTTCCATCTCCAATTACTCAAGCAAACAGCAAAATTATCTAAATGGATAAAACAACATCTCATGGCACAATAGGGACTGTGAAATGACACACACACAGGCACACTATCACACTCTAACACACAATCTACACGGCACATTATTCATTAGCTGTATTGTTTGTATATCGTTGTATTTTAAAGTTGTGAGACTGTTCTTGTCTATCAGTAAATCAGTGGTTTTGACTCGTCTTGTTTTGTGTTTTTGTGTGAACCTCCGGAAGAATAGCTGCTCCTTTGGCAAAAGCTAACGGGGATCCGAATAAACCAATAATCTTATAGGGTGGAATAGGGTGGCAGCAGGAGTATTAGGTGTTGGAGAGGGTTTGATTTCTGCCATGACCAACTCAGTCATGGCTGAGTCATCCAGAGAGTACTGATTTGGCCTGCTTGGAGGAAAATTCATGACTACTCCAATATGGTTTGCATGAGTAATCTTGTTACCCCTGACCTTCTGAACTTTCCAAATGTGAGTTCCGACACTTTCACTGCTTTTCTCTAGTCTCTCTTCCATCTTCTCTCCTCACTCATCATCACACAGGCCACTGTGACCAGCTAGTGTCACTAATAAATAGGCCAGATCCTGTCACTAATAAATACAGAGAGCCTTCCGCCCTTGTCCTGAGCATGACTCTCACAAGATACAGACAAAACAAATAGCTGGTCCCAACGATGACATCCCACATGATGAAAACCTAGACGGTCACATACGTTGATCCATTTTCGGCAGAATGAAAACAAATTGTGTTGGGATCTCCGCACAGTGTGATGGCTGGCTTCACTTTACACACACTCACTCACCGAACAGGAAGACCAGGCGGATCTGTAGCTAGCAGCCTGTCTATGACAGCTAGTGAGTCCTCCCCTATCTCCCACTTTAGAATCAGATCAAATCTGTCCAAGGACAACCTCTGGGAAGGTCCCAGCTTAATTTGTCTTCCCGTGGTGCAGCCGTTGGCCCAATGCCATGTTTAAAGTGAATCTGAACTTTTACTCAACCCCCCCACCCCTCTCTCTCTCTCCTCCACCTTTTCGCTTTTAGAATTTAGGGAAAGGGAAACGCACAGCGGACACAGTTGGTTTTCCTCAAACTGGGCAACCAGGAGATTGGCAGTGACAAAGCAAGCCATTAATGATTGCTGAGGAAATAGAGTGCTTCCAATTTGATGTTAAAATATTTACTTTTGTCCACCCGTGGGAGGTCTCCGTTTCCCGTCCTGCTCTGTCTCTGCGCGCCAGCTTTCAACTAAATCCTTGTTCGTTGCATTAATCTGGGATCCCAGACACATTAGAGCGGCCTGGTAACTGTTTTCAGTCCTCATTCTTTTGCAGGGGGTCACGCACGACATGTCAGATGGTGTTGATGTATCGGGAGACAAACCCAGGGAACTGTAGGGTAATACACCAGCCTGACCATGTGGGGAGGCCATGATGATATTAACATCGCTCTGGAACTCTGTGTTAGACTCATTCATGTAAATAGACCTATTCCTTCATAATGAGGCATACATCCATCACAAAGACAGGGGGATGTTATGTTCAATCCTCTTTATCCTGCGTAGTAACAGACAAACAGGCAATATTTCTCTGCACCTCTCCATTACAGTTGCCTATGTTGTGTTTAGCGCTTCACAATGGTAATGGTCCAGATTATGTTAATCAATATGTCAAGGGGGGCGCTTGGGAAAATGCATTCCATTATTAATAACTCATCGATGTAGTCCCCTGTTTTTCACTTATAAATCGATCGAAATGGCTCGCATTGAGCGATAGCCCTGGTTCCCACGGACACAGTAGTATATTTTTTTGAGCCTGTGTGACATAAGATGTGCAATCTGAAACCACTTGAAGCTGGGATGTTCCTCCTACCGTTTCATTCACTCTTCCGACTATCCATCAACTTCTGGCTGAGCCTACCTCAAAGGCACTAACAAAGCACATGCCTGCAACCCTTACATCGTCGCACAGGAGATGAGAATGGTTTCATCACTGTAGCACAGTCAGAGATCGATTTACAGCCATTAATCAAAAATAATTCATTGATTTGAAACAAAAAACACTTTCTGTTTATCATAGATGGACTAATATGAGATGAAAGGCGAGTTCCTAGCGAGTTCAGGAAGCCAAGCTAGAGCTCTGTGAGACGCTCACAGCGATGGGGGCAGACGCTTTGATCAAGAGAGACCTTAACAAAATATGCACATTTTCTCTAACACTAAACATACAAATACTGTATGCATTTTACAATTATAAGAAAGGTGAAATCTTATAGTTAAGTCGTTTTCTAATTTTATTATACTATATTTATAAAGCATACAAGTCATTTCAAACATTATTCAAATAGTTATGTTGAATAGGAAGTATACAATTTCATATTTGTATCATATTTGTACTGTTTACTTGTGCTTATGTCCTCAAAAGTGAGTACACCTCAGCCATTTACATACATTTTTACCAGAAAGATGAGATTTTAACCTTTATGAGTGTTCAGCATTAGTGTTTATTGTTTATGGCCCTCATGATAAATAATTACTTCTGGGGATCACATAGATTACATTTTGATTTACATTGAACTGGTTTTAATCAAACAAAGAAAGCGGCATGTGATTTGTGATTACACAGGACATGAGAAGGGTAAATAAAGCCATGAGTCGAGTATGTGTTTATAGTGTCCGAACGTATTGAATTAGGCTACATAAATCCACTTTCACCATCAATAAATGTTTCTTTCTTTTCTTTAAATAAAACCACCCTGGGACTTACTGCCCTCTAGTGTTATGATTGGTTATCAGACAATCATTCTGCTGTCAGGTTGGTCGAAATCCCGCTACTGGTATAATGTATTGTATTTCAGGATTAATGAGAAAAGTTCTCACAAAATGCAGGAAATGTTTCACATACAGTTGTTTGTGTACCTTGATACTGCGTCAATATCTTAAGATGAAGAATATGCACACCTGCCAATCAGGGTTGGGTAAGCTACTTTCTACTACAAATGTCATCCATTAGTTACTACTTACCTGTCCAAAATTGTAATCAGTAAAGTCACTTTAGGATTACCCAAACTCAGTAACATAATCTGATTGCTTTCTGTTACTGTTACTTTTCCCTTAAGAGGCATTAGAAGACGACAAAAAGGATCCATCAAATGCATTTGGTGTGTCATCATAGTGCAGTTGTGGGTCAGACTCACTCAGGTGGAACAAACTTAAACTTGAGTCTTTTTTTCAATGAATGTCATTGAGAAAACAGAAAGGTGTCATAATGTAGTTGTTCTGCTTTATGAAGGACCCTACACTTCCCACTGGGCACACCACGTCATTTCAATGTGGATAACTGGGTACTCTTTGGTTGAGACGTTGATCAATAACATTTATACCTATATTCACCCCACTCAAAAAAAGAGCTCAAAGTTAGTGCAATTTCCAACGTGTTATCACTATGCTTTCAACCATTTAAAAGCACAACAACGTTCAAATGGGAATACAAATGTCAGATATTTTCTTTATTTATACAACAGATGTGTTATCACTGTGCTTCAGCTAGCAGAACCAAATTACCTGGATTGCAGTAAAAAATATTACATTAAAAAGACATGGTGCAAAGTGATCAATGCCAAGATCTCCAAAAACCTGCAACGACCTATGCAACGACCTGTGCAACGACCTATGCATGCCATGCTATCTTGAACTTGCACGCTTTCTATGATTACATAAGAAAATGTTTTTTTAGTTACAGTAACCTCAAAATGTGGCATGGACGTGTTACTCATTTTAAGGTTTAAAGTTACATTATTTGTTTAAAAAGGTACAAATTCAACATATTTATGCAAGGTTTGTCTATGGTGAAATGTGGTTACCATGTTTGTACTGCTATGTACATATTCTTTATCCCTTTACACGTGTGTGTATAAGGTAGTAGTTGTGGAATTGTTAGGTTAGATTACTCGTTGGTTATTACTAAATTGTCGGAACTAGAAGCACAAGCATTTTGCTACACTCACATTAACATCTGCTAACCATGTGTATGTGACAAATACAATTTGATTTGATTTGATGTTTGCAAACCAACGTATTTTCCACGTAGACTCCACATTCACAATACATTGACAAATTACATTAAAACAACATTGATTCAAACAGATTGTGCCCAGTGGGCTAAGAGGTCTTCACGGGTCCACCTTTGCCCGAATACCCGAGACCTGACCCGTAGTAGTGGCGCGTCGGTAAAATCACTGGAGAAAAAAAAGCCATATTACAACCTATGTGTTTTGATAATTGAGTTTGCTCTATAACCTGTTAGTTCACCTGCTGTACCTTGACACCACGCTAAATAGACCTAAGGCGGAGACAATAAGTAGACAGTGGCAGAATCAATTCAAACACACTTTTGTTTCATCACAAAACCTGAGAGCAACCTCTGTCATCTGTCAAGTCCACAAAGCATATTGCATGCAACAAACAGTTACATGACCTACAGCATGGTCAAGGAAGTTCCTGTTTCTGACATTTTCGGACCACTAAATAACTATTGATTTACAACAACGGAGAATTACCGCAAGTCACAAAGAAAACAGGAGCTGCCTCCACTATTCCAGCACCATTTCAACATCATCAAATCGCCTATGCTTAGTCTAATACAGTGACAAGTAAAAGATGCCAAAATCTATTTAGTCCAATCAACGTAAGCAAAATATGATACGGCTGTCTATGGTTATGATTTTGTGTGTGTGTGTGTGTATGCGTGCGTTCATGCATATAGAAACAACATGTTGACGCACCCTACTTGTAGAGAAACGATAAAGCTATCCTCTTTCACGAAACGGTCTATGACTCTCATATAGTACACGCTTTTATGTTTTGATGTCCTAGGTTACGCTAGCCTATTTTCCTTTCATGGACAATGTTAACTAGTTATAATTAGTCTTCTACGTATTGAACTTCCATCCTCTCAGGCCAGGGGCACAATGTCTGAATTTATGGTTGAATCAGAATTGCCGTTATAATCAATGGCCAGTACGGAGAATTAAGTAAAATCACAAGTCCAATTCCCTATCTCCATAAATGATAAATGGCTAGCTAGCTAGCCAACGGAGGACAACACAACAAGATGCACCAATTCAGATTGTTTCTGTCAATGGCGTATGCCCTCGATGTGATTGGAGTGAATAAAAATCCAAACTGGTTTCCCTTGATACTTTTTTTGTGCGCCAGGGCCATTCACAGTTGAGCTCACTCAGTTTAGTTCAATGCCAATTGGCCATTATTTTATACTCTTTTTTTATCAAGGGAGATCATATGCTGGCTTATCTTACATTAAATGCTACAGGCGGCAAAAATGTCATAGTCATATGGCCTTAACATACAGAGGGGCACTGTTTCACTCACTCAGATGCTTTCTCCGCTGAGAGACATTCAACCTCGTGAGGGTTTTTGTCACGCTCTGACCTTAGATATCTCTGTTTTCTATATATTTTGGTTAGGTCAGGGTGTGACTAGGGTGGGTACTCTAGTTTTTTGTATGTCGAGGGTTTTTTGTATGTCTAGGGGTTTTTGTAGGTCTAGGGATTTTTGTATGTCTATGTTGGCCTGATATAGTTCCCAATCAGAGACAGATGTTTATCGTTGTCTCTGATTGGGGATCATATTTAGGTAGCCCTTCTTTTCCACTTTCTGGTGTGGGATCTTGACTATGTGTCAGCACTATTTTGTATAGCTTCACGTTTCGTTTGTTCTTTATTGTTTTGTTTTGTGAGTTTCAGTTTATTAAAATATGTGGAACTCTACGCACGCTGCGCCTTGGTCTCATTCATAAGACGAAGGTGACAGTTTTTCTCTATTTTTACTATTTTCTACATTGTAGAATAATAGTGAAGACATCAAAACTAAAAAATAACACATGGAATCATGTTGTAACCAAAAAAGTGTTAAACAAATCAAAATATGTTTATATTTGAGATTCTTCAAAGTAGCCACCCTTTGCCATGATGACAGCTTTGCACACTCTTGGCATTCTCTCAACCAGCTTCACAGGGTAGTCACCTGGAATGCATTTCAATTAACAGGTGTGCCTTGTTAAAAGTTCATTTGTGGAATTTCATTCCTTAATGCGTTTGAGCCAATCAGTTGTGTTTTGACAAGGTAAGGTGGTATACAGAAGATAGCCCTATTTAGCAAAATATCAATTACATATTATGGCAAGAACAGCTCAAAAAAGCAAAGACAAATGACAGTCCATCATTACTTTAAGACATGAAGGTCAGTCAATCCGGAACATTAAGAATTTTGAAAGTTTCTTCAAGTGCAATCGCAAAAACCATCAAGCACCATGATGAAACTGGCTCATGAGGACCGCCACAGGAAAGGAAGGAGTTAAAGGAGTTACCTCTGCCGTAGAGGATACGTTCATTAGAGTTAACTGCACCTAAAATTTCAGCCCAAACACATGCATCACAGAATTCAGGTAACAATCTCAACATTCACTGTTCAGAGGAGACTGTGTGAATCAGAAACATGAGCAATGGACATTAGACTGGTGGAAATCTGTCCTTTGGTCTGATGATGCCAAATGTGAGATTTCTGGTTCCATCCACGGTGTCTTTATGAGACGCAGAGTAGGTGAACGGATGATCTCCGCATGTGTGGTTCCCACCGTGAAGCATGGAAGAGGTGTGATGGTGTGGGGGTGCTTTGCTGGTGACACTGTCAGTGATTTATTTAAAATTCAAGGCACACTTAACCAGCATGGCTACCATTGCATTCTGCAGCGATATGCCACCCCATCTGGTTTGCGCTTAGTGGGACTATCATTTGTTTTTCAACAAGACAATGACCCATATCAAACCTCCAGGCTGTGTAAGGGCTATTTGACCAAGGAGAGTCATGAAGTGCTACATCAGATGACCTGGCCTCCACAATCACCCAACCTCAACCCAATTGAGATGGTTTGTGATGAGTTGGACCGCAGAGTCAAGGAAAAGCAGGCAACAAGTGCTCAGCATATGTGGGAACTCCTTCAAGACTGTTGGAAAAGCATTCCAGGTAAAGCAGGTTGAGAGAATTCCAAGAGTGTGCAAAGCTGTCATCAAGGCAAAGGGAGCCTACTTTGAAGAATCTCAAATATATTTGGATTTGTTTAACACTTTTTTGGTTACTACATGATTCCATATGTTTTATTTCATAGTTGGTGTCTTCACTATTCTTCTACAATGTAGAAAATAATAAAAATAAAGAAAAACCCTTGAATGAGAAGGTGTCTAAACTTTTGAGGTACTGTATTTCCTGCATCCTATATAACTACTGTCCATACACAGCATCATATACATTGTCTTATGAGTATTCTTACCCCTCGACTTATTCCACATTTTGTTGTATTACTGCCTGAATTCAAAATGTATTAATTTGTATTTTTTTCTTACCCATCTAGACACAATACCACCATGGGGCACTCAGTTCACAAAGCTGACATTAGCAAACCGCTTGGCCACACATTGTCTGCGGTTGTGAGGCCGGCTAGAAGTACTGGCAAATTCTCTAAAACGATAATCTAGGCGGCTTACGGTAGAGAAATTAACATTCTCTGGCAACAGCTCTGGTGGACATTCCTGCAGTCAGCATGCTAATTGCACATTCCCTCAAAACTTGAGACATCTGTGGCATTGTGTTGTGTGACAAAACTGACATTTTAGAGTGGCCTATTATTGTCCCCAGCACAAGGTGCACCTGTGTAATGATCGTGCTGTTTAATCAACTTCTTGATATGCCACACCTGTCAGGTGGATGGATTATTTTATCAAATGAGAAATGCTCACTAACAGCGATGTAATCAAATTTGTGCACAGAATTTGAGAGAAATAAGCTTTTTGTGCATATTAAACATTTCCGTGATATTTTATTTCAGCTCATGAAATATGGGATCAACACTTTACAAGTTGTGTTTATATTTTTGTTCGGTGTATATTTATATTCCCGGACTCTGACATTGCTCGTTCTGATATTTCTTAATTTTTGCTTTTGGGATTTGTGTGTATTGTTTTGTATTATTATGTATTACTGCACTGTTGGAGCTATTACTGCACTGTTGGAGTTAGAAACATAAGCATTGTGACACCTTGTGACCAAAAGTATGTGGACATCTGCTCGTCGAACATCTCATTACAAAATCATGGGCATAATTATGGGGTTTGTACCCCCTTTACTGTAATAACAGCCTCCACTCTTCTGTGAAGGCATTCAACTAGATGTTGGAACATTGCTTCAGGAACTTGCTTCCATTCAGCCACAAGAGAATTAGTGAGGTTGGGCACTGTTCGGCAATTAGGCCTGGCTCGCAGTCGGCATTCCAATTCATCCCAAAGGTGTTTGATGGGGTTGAGGCCAGGGCTCTGTGCATGCCAGTCAAGTTCTTCCACACCGATCCTGACAAAACATTTCTGCATGGACCTCGCTTTGTGCACGGGGGCATTGTCATGCTGAAAGAGGAAAGGGCCTTCCCCAAACTGTTGCCACAACGTTGGAGACACAGAATCGTCTAGAATGTAATTGTACGCTGTAGCATTAAGATTTCCCTTCACGGGTATTAAGGGGCCTAGCCCGAACCATGAAAAACAGCCCAGACCATTATTCCTCTTCCGCCACACTTTACAGTTGGCACTATGCATTGGGGGCAGGTAGCGTTCTCTTAGCCTCCGCCAAACCAAGACTCGTCCGTCAGACTGACAGATGCTGTTTCTACTGCTCCAGAGTTCAATGGCGGCGAGCTTTACACCACTCCAGCCAACGCTTGGCATTGTGCATGTTGATCTTAGGCTTGTGTGCTGCTGCTCGGCCATGGAAACCCATTTCATGAAGCTCCTAACAAACAGGTATTGTGCTGACGTTGCTTCCAGAGGCAGTTTGGAACGTGTTAGTGAGTGTTGCAACTGACAGCTGATTTTTACGTGCTACCTGCTTCAGCACACTGCTGTTCTGTTCTGTGAGCTTGTGTGGTCTACCACTTCGCGGCTGAACCGTTGTTGCTCCATTGTTGATACACAGCTCCATTCTTGATACACTGTTGAGCGTGAAAAACCCAGGAGTGTTGCAGTTCTTGACACAAACCACTGTGCCTGGCACCTACTACCATACCCCCTTCAAAGGCACTTACATGTTTTGTCATGCCCATTCACAGACTGAATGGTACACATACACAATCCATGTCTCAATTGTCTCAAGGCTTAAAATCCTTCTTTAACCCATCTCCTCCCCTTCCCTTGCAGGTGTCCTTAATGTTTTGTATACTCAGTGTATATTTTTAGTAAACACTACAGACATGAAAAAGAATGTTTGATTCAGTATTCTGATTAAGTGCATAAAGAACTGATCACACAAAGAACACCTGGAAGGCGATTTGGCAATAGTTGTATTTTTTTCCAAGTCTGTCATTTCATTCTGTTCACATAATACTGTCATAAGGACACTGTAAGTGTGACCCAACAATCTAATCAATTAATTATTGTCCCAGAGAATTAGGAATTAGACTAGTAATTTAATAGGATATCTATGGACTGTCCTTCCTTAGGGGGAGATCAACAATTGACCCATTGTTCAGCCCATCCCAGTGTTCTATTGATTCAATCACTGGTAGGTCTATTCAGAGTTCACCAACACTGCCATCTGAGTCTGTATGCAATGAGATTAATTGGGATTCGTAGGCGATGGAACTGTAAACAAAATTGTTTCTCAAATCAAATCAGTTCAAGTATCACTGTGTTGTCACCCTTGGTGATGCATGATGCAAAGATTAGGATATTTTCAAAGTTAGTTATCGTAATTACAGTATTGTCGTCATCATTCTGTACAGTTGTGTGGTGGTCACTATTGCCACAAAGTCATAAACCCTGCCTATTTCTACAATTGCTCTATTCTTTTCTACGATATAGACCATTTTAACTTTGTGGCTGTGTTATCTAGTGGAAACCCAGTTGTGTCCACATGTTACAATTCGATAAGTTTGACTTCAAGGGCCAAGGGGCGAGAATTTGCGAATGTGCATCACACTTTCTTGTCAGACATAGCACATATTTGTAACACCTATTGCGACAATAATTATTTTTGTTTCAACTGACTGTATGTTTTAGGTGAAAGCGCTTACACCAAATGATCACTTAGCATCGTAATCATTCTCAGCAACATTATAAAACGCTGCAAATAGAAATAGATGATATGAATTAGAAGTGTTCTACGTCAAACATATTAGCATACCTACGACCGTTCGATGTTGGCAGCGTATTGCATTTCTATTGGCGCTTGTTGCTACGTTGCGTCCACTGAACATGCCCCTGGGCGTCACTAGTTGCCACAAAGCAATAAACCACGCCCATTTCTACAATTTCTCTTCTTCAAGTCTGATTGGCATGCTTTATACCTAACCATATTAAATTAAGACCAATATTTACTTTGTGGCTGTGGTAACTAGTGAACCTCCCCATGCCCACGGATTTGCGATGACGTAGAGACAACAAACAGTTGTTCGACTTGAGTAAGCTAATGCTAGTTAGCACACGGACGAGGAGATAAAACAGCATATTTGCATTCAAGCACTTCTCGGGAGAACGTCAATAAGCGGCACGTCTTTGTTTTACAGTAACAATCGAAAAAGAGAGTATTGCTCTACAGTTAAATCATTTTGGGCACGAACTAAAACATGCTCCGGACTATGACGCTTGTTTTTTCCTTGCCTATTCGGGGATTGCGATGCGAGGTGCTCCGGTGAGACCGCGAGCGACATTAGGAAATCATTTTTAATTTTGTTTTTTTTAATAGAATGATAAACTCGAAAACAAAGCATTTGGGTCTACCGAAAGGTGCATGAAACTAAACTGTTCTAGATGTCATTGTTGGGTAACTACTTTAGCTAGGTAGCTAGTTTGCTTAATGCACAATGCATAGTATTTTGCTAACGTAATGGAGGCACCGTGAGCGAATTGTACAGTTTTAGCTAGTTAGCCAGGTAACGTTAGCTGGTCACCCAATATATAGTTAGAACGTTAGCTAGCTTCCACATCCACTTTTAGAGCGCGCTGACGAACAAAATACAGAATACTTTAACTAAAAACGGCTATCTATGCACTTCATTATCTATCGTGGTTACCTAGCATTAAATTAGCTAGCTAAAGAAGTATAAACTAGATTGAGACTAGCTACTGTCGAAGGATAATATGTTATTTCTCGGTTAGGATTTGTTTGTCACAGTCGTTTGACACACGGTGTGTTGCCTTTAGATCTTGATAATTTGACAACTATTTACAGTTGCTGGACATGGGATATGGTCGATTTATCAAAGGTTTTCTGAATTACAATTTCAGGCTATAAATATTCCGAACTGCAGGAACGCATCACGTATCAAACCAGTCAAGAAATTATATCTTGAAATAGTTGTGCATGTGAGCACAAATAGCTGTTTTGTCAACCAATTACTTTTAACACTCAGAATGCACTTCATATTGTCGTTGTTGTCAAAACAAAGTTGTAAACATTTTCGATGAAAGTACTTATTTTACAAATTGTTAGCTATTTTAGGAACGAAGACCAGCATTCAAAGGCTAGACTGAAATCAACCTTGTGTCAAGTGCAGAGTTCTCGAATCCCGTCAAATTGCTAGATCAATTGCCAACACTACCTTCCTGGAAATGAAAATATGAATATCGAGGAGCAAGCTCTAGATTTGTGCAATGTCAAAATGAAGAGTAATGTCGATGACAATACTACCAATAACTCGGAAGAGATCATACCCCGGATTTCGGAACTGATGGATGGAGACTTGTGCAAACAAGGCATTGGCACCGAGGTCGCTGACACGTCCTCTCTAGCCAGGCTCACTGACAACCCGCGGGGGGAGGACAACCACTGGTCAAAAGAGACACTGGAAATCGACGAAGTGAACGGGAATAAGAACAACAGCGTCCCAAATACCCCTGCAATTGTCAGTTCTGACTTTGCCATTTCTAATGACGACCAAGAGGAGAGTATCAAGGATACAACACCATCGGCCCTCATGTTTGCTATTGAGGAAGGGGATGATGGTGGGGATATGGACATTAGTGTGGATTTGAGCCTGGATGAAAGTGGCATGTTGGAGTCAGAACCTACGGACCAGGGACCATCCCTAGCAGAGGAGACATTCTCAAGCGGTACCAATCCAGATTCATCTACCCCAGATGTTGTCACGGACAAGGAACCTGATAAACCCTCAGAACAGGAGGACTCGCCACCTGTCATTGCCACAGGAGAGGCCCTCTCTCCAGCCCTGGATGAGGGGGATGATAAACACAAAAATGGCAAGAGGGTGACTTTTCCTTCAGATGAGGATATTGTCTCTGGAGCAGTGGAGCCCAAGGACCCTTGGAGACATGGTAATTTCTCACTCAATTTTCTAAGCAATATTTGCTGATGTGACCCTTTCATATATTTTTAGGCCTTGTTTATATGGTGTCCTTAGCCTTGCTGGGGATGCCACACAGTGTAGACTGGCGCTCTACACTGACTGGCAGAGGGACACTGTCACGGAGTACCTTTCTGTTGTCCCGGCCCTAATAGAGGGTTGTTGCACTCACCAGATTTGCGCTTTTACTGTTGGATTGTAGGGTAGTTGCAAATTTTACTTATTGATGAAACCACTTGTAATGTTAGAAACAAACAGCATTATGTTGTTACCTAGAGTCCAGAACATTTTTTTTTGCAAGCTATAGCACCCACAATTTGACAAAGTAGGCTTTTATAGGGCCATAGAGTTTAGTCTAATCTTTTTTGCCATGAAATATCTGGTCTCGTAGTATCGCTATATTGATAGTGAATCCTATTGGATTGTTTCATTCGTTCTTGCTTCTCTGCCTTCCATGGTGACCATTGGGCCCATGTGATCACACCATTATACATTTCATATCGATTTCATCCCAAGGCAATACCTAGGCCCTATATAAATTTGTCAGACCCCCTTGTAAAAATGAAGAATTGAATCATCAGAATACAAGGTGGGGACCAAAGCTAGTTCAACACCCAGGTCATTTTTTGTTGTCACTGATGTCTTCAGGACTAAAAAGCCCACTAGTTGGCGTCATCCCTTTTTTCTTTCTTATACCATTGATAATGGTTCCACATGAGTTATTTAATTTTGAGCTGGTGGAGAAAGTTCCCTTAGGCGTCTTAGTCGTCAACCAGACCAGGCACTCCTGAAAGGTATGCCGTTTTAGTAGTGGGCAGTGTTTATTTCGTGAAAACATCTCAGTATTAGCCTATGTTTTTGTATGTGGCTTATAGTGATATTCCTTACATCTGCTATGGGGGTAGAGGTGTATTCATTCTGAATGGACAATTTGTTTTTCAGTTTTGTTTCCGTTTTGCATACAGAACAAATCATGTAGGACTCCAAGTCAAGTATTTGTATGCCTGTGTGTTTATTCTGTCAAAGATTCTGCAGTTTCTCTTTATTGAACATTCCCTGTAGGCACCCCAAGCACTTGCAGACTAGGTTTATTTAACGTAGGAGGGTCGGGTGGGGATGTTTCAGGTATTGCAAAAAATCAGCAAGGTTGACATGCATATTCAATTGAATTGAAATTGTATGGATAACGTCATAGTACTATAACACCAAAACAAACCTACTCAGACAGTCATGTCCAATGAGTGTCAAGTGGATGACATTTACCATGTCACTAACTCAACACAGTTCAATTTGTTTTACGTTAGTTCCTAGATAGGAGAAAAGATAGGAGAACATGACTAGAAATACCCTAATTTGTGCAATTTGATTTCACATCTAAACAGGAATTCGTTCGGTGAGTTCATTCATGGGTAACATTCACGGCGAATGCAAACGTCCAAATGGGCAAGTGAAAATGAAACTTAATCAGGTTGCAGGCGACGTCTCTCCCCGTTACATCATGGGGTTCCTGAGTTTACAGCCATGGTCGACAAGAAGTTATCAGTTTATTTAAGTTTCAAAGGTCCAGTGGCCGGAGAGGGAGGGTGTCAGGGATATCACATGATTCAAGATAACGTTCTGCCATCTAGGGTAGCGATATGACTTATCTTGATCAGTGAGTGCATTCCTATATTTCTATCAATACAATACTATCAGTCATGTCAGTTACTCTGCCGACTGTAAAAATGACTAAATGGTAGTAGGGCTGGGGGATAAGGACAAAAGATCATATCACAATATCGTTGACATTTATGATGGTATTTGACGTTTTTTTTATAATATAAGTTCTAAATATGCTTTGAGTAGTTCATGACTCTAGGGTGGCAGCACATACATTCTAAGTGATTTCAATGGGTCTTTCTCCATTTTTATACTGTTCAATCTAACACGAAACAAAAAACGTTGTCAGCATTTTCATCAATTTCTGTGTTTCCTGCAGTTTTAGTATCATTTCCACACTGCCACACAACATGAAATGTAAGGCCCAGTTAATTGGTGAACTGTTGGAATCATGGAAATATAATGATTATTCTAATTCTATAGTTGGAGTAGAGTGGTCAGCTCCTTGAATACATTATTGTTTGACATGACAATGAATTAATAAACCAGGGAGGAATTATTGACAGGAACCAAAGTGTTTGTCAGTGTTTCCAAGTGAACCTAATTAGATGTTACATTACATGTTTTCTTTCTTCATGTAGCTAGCTAGCCAACATATTAATGTTTCGCCTATTACTCTGTAATGATAAGATAGCATTGCATAAACATGCTTATCTAGGCCGATACCAGCACTGGTACCAGGCGGTATTAGTTAGCTGTGTTTGCTCTGACCCTTGGTTCCTTTAGCAAGCTAGCTAGCCAACTAACTAGTGATTAGCATTAGCGGCTAACACAAATTATTTCAGCAACACCTTGCTAAGAAAAGACAAACTAGCAGATAGTTTACAGAGAGTAAGATACACTATTAGTTTGTGTATAGAACGCTTGTAGAAAGCAGCATGTCACCAACATTGCTGCATCCATCTGACCATGCAAAGTGAACGACAAGAACGTGCCCGTGACTCTGTGGTCGAGCAACTGCTCTCTCCTTGAGTGACGGGGCAAGACTTGGTGGGGTTAGCGGCATGCGGGAAAGGAGGAGATGACTTAAGTAGCAAATAGAGTAAACTATAAAAACTGACATTGAATACACCAGAGTTTCATATCACCTTTAACAACAAATTTTGAAATGCAGTTTGAGATAAAGTAAAATCTCAAACCAGTCCATGCATCAATACCAGTATATAGTCAAATACGGTATACCGCCCAGCCCTAAATGGTAGATAAAATTCAGGCCAATGTTAAATGGCTTTAATCATGATGATAACCCATTTATTGTTAAATGAATCAGTCGTGCTGTTGAAGGGTTCTGCAGAAGAATGAGTGATGTTGTATACTGCTGTTTTACTCCCTCGACACGTTCATTATTTCCATTTTCACCATCTGAAACATCCAGATCTAGACATCCTAGGAAGTTTGAGCCATAGGCCTAGTATTCGTAACAAGCCGGCATTGTGCTCAATCCCCACCCGGTACCCTTGTCTGTCTTTGTCTTTCCGTCCTTTTCACTGCTATTTCATGAAGGAGTAGGCCTAGCCCGGATCTCTCTCTCTCTCTCGTTGTCCTGATTTTAGCAGTCTTTCCCAGGGTGATGTTCACTCATGGAGAAGAAGTGTGTCTAACTAAGCGGGTGTGATAGGCAGTGACTGAGCTGAGGCCCAGTAAATGAAATGTATCTCCATCCCCGCCCCCAATCCTCTTCATGGTTCACTTGAACTCATCATCGCCACAATGGATCCGGCCTGGATACTTCCTTGACTCGCTGGCCTAGGATCAGCTCTTCACAGCCCAAACCTCATCTTAGCCATCAAGAGGAACAAAACTGGCCTCAAACAGGTGCTTGGTGCTGCTCTCTCCACCAGACCCAGCAATGGGATGCTACTCAGTATTAGACTAAACTGTAGGCTGTTATTTCCATAATGGTGTAGGCCTAGTTGTGATCGTAGCTACAAGTCATGCAATTATGTAGCCTTTCCTTGTTGTCTTACACGCTGACATTTTCAGAATGGTCACAGTTTACATGGCCATTAGGGTAACACTCACGATTGTCTGTTAAGTTTCTGCGGCGCGTCGCTAGTTCACAGCATTGACGATGTCGATAGATCACTATGCAGTTTGCCACTGAAGTACAGATCCACTCAGCATTGTAGAGCCTTGATAACATTAAAGGTGAATTTTAGTCTGAACAAATTGATCGATGACTCTGCTCCCTACATGGTGTTTGTTTGTCGCCCTGCAGTGAGATTGTACATGGAATCCTAGCCTCTTTGTTTTGTAGAACTTGTCCCTTCCCTTCAGTCCTGGCTGGGCACATGTTGCATCATTTCCTCGGATTCCTGAGCTTCCCAGCATGACTCTTAGCCGCTTTGCTTCCTCTCCTCCCTCATTATTCCCCCTCTCCTTCCCTCTTTCATTCTTCCCCTTTCACCCTCTCATCCAACCTTTCTCCTTCTTACGTCAGTGGTTCCCAACCTTTTTTCAGTTACTGTACCGTCAACTGAATTTTTCTCTGCCCGGAGTACCCCGGAAGTACCCCCTCATGTGCATTTGACCAGTAAGCCTACGGGCTCATTAATATTCTTAACTACACCCTGTGGATATGCCAAGTACCCCCAGGGGTCCTAGTAACCCTGGTTGGGAACCACTGCCTTACATTATGCAAGAAGCATGTGGGCTGTCGTTGGTTTTCTATTGACATATATTACATACCCAAATTAGATTAGTTGACAACTGTAAATATTTGGGTTTTGTAAACAAGTAAGAGTTATCTCCAATTTTATTTTTGTCAATTTCTTATCTAAGCTACACTGCATTTGGTTATGAATATAAGTGAAAGCATTTTCCCATTAATAAGATAATATGTAGAAAGCTGCATAGCCTACATGTGATCTCATGTCAACACAAAGGCCCACTTGGAAATTGGCACCAGTAATGATGTACCTTTGGACCTTAGAGGCTTAACTCTTGGTTGTTTAGCCTAGGCCAACACCTTTTCTTGGCTGCAGTTTGTAGTGTGCTGTGTCTGTCCTTCTCTGCCCCTGTAGTTTGGGGTCATGACATGAACCCTGCCCTTTTAACTGTGTCTGTCTGAACTTCAGTCATGGACCTTGGGACTGCAGCCAGTGCAGTCAGAGGCCACCATTTTGACCAGTGTGTTTACAGGGGGGAGCTGCTCTGCTCCACTTCACTTATGAAAACAACATGCCTCTAGGAGTTTGTGGTGTTTAGGATGACAACCTTGTTTTTGTACTAAAAACTGTTCTTCAGCCACCTCCGTCCTTCATTATTTTTCTCTTTTGGAAACTAGGCTATTGAAGCACAATTTTTGCCTGAGGGATGGCTAGCTTCCCACATAAAACACCTATCACCCCTCTTATCTGTTTTAAACAGGGCTGGCCGACGCTCATCACAAAATGCCTGCTCACTTATAAATAGACAGGCCCGGTGGAGAGCCAGTTCAGTCATACTGTTTTTAGCCCATGATATTACAATCCTTCTTTGCCTGACAATGCCTCAGCTACTGTGTTGCTGTTCAGTGGCATCACAGTTACAGTGAAGCTGTCTTGAAATCGAAGTGTTTTTAAAAAAAAATTAACCTTTTATTTAACATGGCAGATAATAACATATTCTTATCTACAATGATGGCCTAGGAACAGTGGGTGAACTGCATTCACGGGCAGAACGACTGATTTTTACCTTGTCAGCACGGTGATTCGATCTAGCAACCTTGCGGTTACTACCTGCCGCCACAATTAATTACAGATTAACACGTCACTAAGGTGGAAGAAAATATTTATCTTGCTTCCTCAGGAGTAGATGACCCTTATGACCTGTTATGATGACACGTTAATTCACTTATAACAGATGTTAACAAATTAAATTGGTGTATAATGCAACACTGCCTGCATCTAAAGGTGAAATCGCTCCACTTGGGCAGTGAGAGAAACAGAAATTTCCCCTGTGTTACCGGAGAGGCTAAGTGCCCTCTGTTAATTATTGACAAGCAGGCTAGCTCTAAATTAGCATTGTTTCATAATCACGTTTCATGTGGTTCTGGGCGCTTGATTCCCTGCTGTTGCTGGATCGACATCGTTACCAAATCCAGACATGCCGACTTTTCAGGAGGGAGAAAGTTGGAGGAGGTACAGAGGTGCCACTGTGGTTGTGTTGGTTTCTTCTAGACAGCCAGGCCTGGACATTGTTTGCTTGTTTCTCATAGTCATGTGTGTCCCTGAGTGAGTGGGGCCAGATGTGGTCCAGGGGGAAAATTGTTTGTAAAATAGCACATGGGAGAAAGCGGGAGCATGTGAGTCCAGCTGCTTATTGACGGGTGGCATTTTATATTGAAGGCCAACTTTCTTTCTTTTTTTTTTTTTTGCTTCAATCAAGTGATCAGGGACGTGCAACTATAGTTTTTCTTCACAGAAAAAACATTAGTGCAACACATTCGGCAGAAGAGCTTCATTTTCATCAGATTACAACAGAAGTGCAATAAGTAAATGAGCATGCAACAGAAAGCAAGGTATTTTTTGCAAAAACGATGCATGGCCATCATATTTCTAATGTTTATCATAGCAAGAATGTAGCCAGCTGCACTGACCAAATATATATAAACGCAACATGTGAAGTGTTGGTCCCATGTTTCATGAGCTGAAATAAAATATTCCAGAAATGTTGCATATGCACGAAAACCTTTTTATTTCTCACATTTGTTTACATCCCTGTTAGTGAGTATTTCTTCTTTGCCAAGATAATTAATCCACCTGACGGGTATGGCATATCCAGAAGCTGATTAAAGAGCATGATCATTACACAGGTGCACCTTGTTCTGGGGACAATAAACGGCCACTCTAAATTGTGCAGTTTTGTCACAACACAATGCCACAGATGTCTGAAGTTTAGGTAGTATGCAATTTGCATGCAGACTTCAGGAATGTCCACCAGAGCTGTTGCCAGAGAATTTAATGGTAACTTATGGGGATGCACCGATATGACATTTTTGGCCGATATCCAATGTTTTCCTTTCCAACAAACCCGATAACCAATATTAAAAATTTGAGCGGTCTTTTAAGCATTCTAGTACAGTTAAATAGTTGAAACCCACACACTGACCAAAAAGTAATTTTGTTGGCATTTATGTACGTCCCCATTACCAGTAAAACATCAACCTATTTATTTCACTTTCTTACTGGGCTGTTTCGTTGTTCATTTGTTCAGTCGTTTCATTCTCAGACAGGATTTCATCATACGTGTCAAACAGTGAAGTTTCAGCTCTGTCGTGTGTCCTCTTCCTCGGTGCACACTGTCACTGTGTCTGTTTCCATCTTGTCCAGCTGTGTTTGTAACATTTTACGTAAACCCTGTTTCTTGTCTGCATCAAAGTAGCGGTCCTTGTACCTAGCATCGAGCATGGTGGCGACACAGTAAAGAGGCTCAGAGAGAATGCCCCTGAATCATTTGTTCACAGCCTCTAGTAGAGTACTTTTGCCAGTTTTAACCCCACGGTCTGTGTAGGCAGGTTTGTTGGCAGGCATTTCAATGCCATGGCAGAGGGTATCACGTCTGCTGCAGACTCAGTTGATGAGCTTATTTCTTGAGTCAGTAGTTCGAATGGAGCAAGGAGTGTATTCATTTTCTCAAATGCCATTGAAATGGCAGCAGCGGAATGAGAACCAGGAACATTTTTGTGCATGCAACATGGCTTTCCTCAGTACGAAATCCTCGTCGACCCGCTGTGCTTTTAGACTCTGCATGCTCATGGGACTGACGTTGCTGGTCCAAATGTCAGTCGTGAAGCTAATAGCAGTGACGCCCATAGCAAGTAGCCCATGGATGTGAGTTTCAACAATACTGTCTAACACCGGTAGGGCAACATCTGAAAAATGGAGCCTACTTGGTAGTGTGTACAGGTGCTCGACCAGTCGACGAAAGCCAACATCCATCCACGACAGAGAACGGTTGATTATCAAGGGCAAGAATTCCATTATCTTGGCTTTAATGGATTTCGCCTTTGAGTTGTCTCGCTGAAATGTTCTTACTCTTTCAAATGACTGCTCGACTTTAACCTTTCTGGTGCAGGCGTTCTGCTAGCAACCCACCTCGAACAATCCGGTGAAATTGCAGAGCGCCAAATTCAAAATACAGAAATAGTCATAATAAACATTCATAAAAAATACATTGTTATACATCGGCTTAAGGACTAACTTCTTGTGAATCCAGCCGCTTTGTCAGATTTCAAAAAGGCTTTATGGCGAAAGCATACCATGCGATTATCTGAGGACAGCACCCCCCCTTACAAAAGCATATAAACATTTTACAACCAAGTAAAGGAATTGCAAAAGTCAGATGGCGATTAAAATTAATCATTTATATTTTGAAGATCTTCATATGGTTGCAGTCACAAGAGTCCCAGCTACACAAATGTTATTTTTGTTCGATAAAGTCCCTCTTTATATCCCAAAAACTCTGTTTTGTTGGTGTGTTTTGTTCAGTAATCCACTGGCTCAAAGGCAGTCAAAACGTATACAGACGAATACATCCTAATAGTACCGGTAAAGTTCATCGAAACATGTCAAACGATGTTTATAATTAATCCTCAGGTTGTCAATTGTCTAAATAATCGATAATATTTCAACCGGACAATAGCGATTTCAATAGAAAGGAAAAACAACAAAGGGCGCTCACTCGGTCACGTGCAAAACCAGTATTGCATGATTCTACAGTCCACTGAGAGAGAGGTCTCATTCTTCTTCATTTTTTAGAAAACAAGCCTGAAACAGTCTACAGACTGACATTTAGTGGTTCTTTTATACTCAGACATTTTAACAGTTTGAAAACTTTAGTGTTTTCTATCCAAATCTACCAATTATATGCATTTCCTATCTTCTGGGCCTGAGTAACAGGCAGTTTACTTTGGACACGCTTCTTATCTAGATGTCGAAATACTGCCCCCAAGCCATAAGAAGTAAACTTGTTTAGTTGTTGGAAGAGTGCCCTTAGTTCCCCTTTTGTTCTAAGTAGTCGCTCAACGTCTGATGCACTTTCAAATGAGTAATTAGGTTTGTGGTATTGAAAAATGTCAATTGGAAATCATAGCAGCACAAACATTGCGTATGGCCTTTTTGTTCCTTTTGAAATGTAAAAATATATCCACACAGCAGACATTGTGTGCTAGGTTAGGACTGCTGTGTTGCACGTGTAACGCTGTACTCTTTTTGTGCCGTCATTACGTCATCTATCTACGTTATATAGGTATGCATGTCAGCTTTGACATTGGTTTTGTGTTAAACTAGACATGCCAATGTTAGCACTTTTAGCTAGTATCGTCCGATTCCGATATGCTTACCCATATATTGTGCATCCCTATTCATTTCTCTACCATAAGCCACCTCCATTTGTTTTAGGCAATTTGGCAATACTACAACCGGCCTAACAACCGCAGACCTCATCTAACCACACCAGCCCAGGACCTCCACATCCGGCTTCTTCACCTGCGGGATCGTCTGAGACCAGCCACCTAGACAGCTGATGACACTGTGGGTTTGCACAACCGAAGAATTTCTGCCCACACTGTCAGAAACCGTCTCAGGAAAGCTCATCTGCACAGAGATACCGTGACAAGATCCTGAGGCCCATTTCTGTGCCATTCATCCCACGCCATCACCTCCTGTTTCAGCATAATAATGCACAGACCCATGTGTACACAATTCCTGGAAGCTGAAAATGTCCCAGTTCCTCTATGGCCTGCTTACTGGGATGCTCTGGATGTTCCCATTCCCGCCACCATCCAGGAACTTCGCACAGCCATTGAATAGGAGTGGGACAACATTCCACAGGCCACAATCAACAGCCTGATCAACTCTATGAGGAGTGGTGACGTACTCCATGAAGCAAATGGTGGTCACACCAGAAGTTGTGGCATTTTATATTTTTGTTCAGTGTACATTTCCTATTGTTTGGCTAAAAGTTAATATTGCATTTTACTGGAGAAATTTATGCTAGCTACACCGAGAAAGTACCAAAGATGTTGTCTGCTGATGGAATGCTGTTTGAATTCTCATCCGAATGGAGAAGTGCGACTGAAGCACAGAACACAGAATTCTGCGTTAACGTTTAAATCGCTAGCTATCTAAGTAAGTGGCTGAATTAATAAGGTGACGGGGTGTCATATTGTGTTAGCACCTGCTGTGTTTGAGAAGTCAAAGCCCTTTGGATGAGTATTCTGTATATTGATTTCCTTGTTTTATTTTCTTCTCTTTGTTCTCGGCCTGTCTGCTCCTCCCCAATATTCTTCGAGCAGGCAGGCCTGTTGCCCTAGTGATTCCAGACTGCACACAGACCCCGTGTGTACACGCGGTGTTCTTCCGTCATACAAGCATGCGTCAACTTTGTTCATTAGCACAATATCTCTTGTTCACATTCGCTTGTTCGCTCTTACTTGTGCTCATTTTGTTAGCATTTTGGTTAGACGCCCAATGGGCTTTTTTGCTGGGTTTTTTGGCGCCCTGCTGTGTACTAAGCCGGTAATCCCGTAAATCCCGTAATGAGAGGATGGTATGGAGATATGAATATCTGTATAAACTCAACCCTAGTTCCTACTATGTGAAATAGATTAACAACTACTTCCGCATGTGTTTCAGATGGATTCAGTTATCCATCCACCTATATTTCCTCCCATGTAAAGCTGTAGGGGGCTCCCTTCTTTGTGAGATGTTGTTTTTCCATCCTGACCCTCCCCCCAGCAGTAGTGCTGACCCCATTTGATCGACTGGTCGATAGACTGTTGGTCTTTTTTAGTCAAGCAGTCGCAAATGTATATATTTAATTATTTTATGTCACACGAGATAGGTGTCTCACGCATGTCTCAGTGGACTAATCCATTGTGATCGCTCACCAGTATCAGTAGTACATTTACCGTTAATTCCCGTAATTTTTGTTAATGCTTTCAATATTATTATTATTTTACTGTTCTCATTGTTGGAGTGGACATGTTGTTTGAGGACCTCATAACGTATGTTACACTTTGTGAGGAACAAGTTTTAATTATTTTTTTCACTTACGAATTGTAAATTTATTAATTGTCTTTTGTTTGTTAGCGCTCCTGTCAATCTTGAGTGAGGATGCGCACCTGATTATGCTTAAAGTAGGCCTAGGCTACTTGCCCTCCGCAAATGTAGGCCTATAAATGTGCCCATTTGGGAATCTGATAGTATTTCTGATTTGTTGTAACTCACCACCACTGTGGAGATTCTAACAGCAAGTTTTTACATCCATTGAGAATGTCAATAGTTCCTCAACATAGCCTATTTGAAAAATCTTTCCAGCTCTCTTTCAATAATCACTCCCGGCCACTTCAGCCCAGACCCAAGTTAATAGTTGATACAATGTTTCAAGTTCCTTGCAGACAGGCCAAGTGTGTAGCCATGTGATTTAGAGGATATTTATTTATCAGGATATTGTCTATGTTCATATGAAAATCCTAACTGGCATGCAGGTCGGTAGAAATGGTAAAATAAATTGGTACTCCAAATGGGAAAGGTTGCCGACCCTTGGTTTAGCTTATTACCGGCAACTTCAGGAGCTTAACGGCAGAATCTGCGAAGGCCAGCAGCAGCAGCAGAGGGTCATGAACTTTTTTATTTTTTATTATTTTTATCTCTGGCTCCCTCTTGAATAATTTGTCTTCATTCATTAATCACAGTGTTCTTAAAGCATCAAACAAGCTCAGTAACCTACATAGTTAATTTTTTTGGGAGAAACACAGGGTGTGTCTATGTAGGAGGGGAAAATGGTTGAAAGATCAGACGACTAGGTCGACCAAGATTTTATTTTGTTGTGGACAGCCCCACCTAGCAGGCATCCATCCAGGGCACTGTCAGTATGGCTCGATCTGTAGCATAGGCTGTTCTCTGGCAGGGACCATGCGTTCTTCTCCCCCTGTGACCAGCGTCAGCTGTCATGTGTGACTGACGCTGCTGCCACCCTGTGCAGCATGGTGGTGTGAAATGGCAGGGATGAGGCCCGGGGAGAGGGGGTGTGCTATTTTAGACTCTCTTAACACTCAGTTGTTAAGTAGGTGTCAGTTCCAGTCCCGGCCCCCCTCCCTCCTGGAGGCTCGTCCAGAGGGCGACTGCTGGCTGGCTGACTGACTGACCATTCCTCCTGTCTTCCATCTGAACCCTACGCCCAGTCCTGGTGACCTCTCAACTTTACAAAATGGCTGCTTTGCCATTTCTATTCCTCCTAGTCCCCTGAATGTGGGGGCCGATCGATACAGGTCACAGAATGAAATGGAGTGTCTATTAAAGAACCTGTGATGTTGCATGCCGTAGTGTTGCATGGATTTTCTCAGTGACAAGTGCAGTTCCTCATCAGGTGTGCCTAGCTCTACTCTTTTTCTCGTCTCCTTTTCATCCTTTGTCAACCCTGATCGTTAGACCACCTTGTCTATTGGCATGGCCCAGCAAGTCTCAATCTCACCATGTCATCCACACCCTGAGTCACAATCAGTGTTCACCCTTCAGCCACAATTGATTAGCTCAGGTGACTTTCACTTTCCATTGTGCCCTGACTATAAGTTAGTCAAACATTCATGCTTTCTCTTCCATGCTAATTTGTCGGTCATTGCAGAACGGTAATATTAATTGACAGCCGAGATCATAGTTATGTTTCAGAAGAGATTATTTACCATAGAACATCAGAAGTAATATGCTGTTATCTTCAAAGCAGCATTCAGTCGTGCCCCCACTCTCTCCTCCTTTCTTCTCCCTCACGTTTTAAGTGAAGACAACCCTATCCTCTGAAGTCTCAGTCCCACATGCGGTCCGCAGATGACTTGGATGCTCTAGCTAGTGCAGACACCTGGTCCCAGTACCTTCACATACACCGTGCCCAGCATAGAATGAGTAGAATGGACATGGTTCTAAAAATCTACAGGAGATGTCATTGTCCACGCAATAGAAAAGCATTGCTCCACATGTCAAACTGAGACTAGGCACAGAATTCTTACAGGTGTTGATAAACAAACGTTTAAACATGGACACAGCCGGTCCACCCTACCACAGAACATTTTCTTTTAATCTACTCAATCAAATTCTATGGCACCAACTGCTTTCCCTCTCTAACCCAGACAGTCCCCCTCAGCACTGATAAGTGTCTCCACACTCTGCTCTCTGCTCCTCCCAGCCAATGTGGTGAAGGGAAAATGCACTGCACCGATGGCGAGTGTGTGTTTGCACTTTGTTCCTTGTCAACAAGAGACCGAGAGAGGAGGAAAAGAGGGAGATGCAGGGAGAAGTTGTCAGACTGCACTTGGATTAATTTAGCTTGTTTTGCATTTGCTGTAGTAAACCCCTCCAAAGCAGTAGTAGCGTAAACATACTCCTAATACTACTTATCATTTTCAATAGGGAACTGTAGGATGTATTTAAAAAATATATATGTTTTTACCCCCTTTTCTCCCCAATTTCGTGGTATTCAATTGGTAGTTTGTCTTGTATCATCGCTGCAACTCACGTACGGAGTCGGGAGAGGCGAAGGTCGAGAGCCGTGCATCCTCCGAAACACAACCCAACCAAGCCACGCTGCTTCTTGACACAATGCCCCCTTAACCCCGGAAGCCAGCCGCACCAATGTGTCGGAGGAAACACCGTGCACTGCGCCTGGCCCGCCATGGATTTAAAAAAATAACTTTTAGTGCACGATGAGGCAAGGACATCCCTGCCGGCCAAACCCTCCCCTAAGCCGGACGACCCTGGGCCAATTGTGCGCTACCCCATGGGTCTCCCAGTCGCGGCCAGCTGCGACAGAGCCTGAACTCTAACCAGTATCTCTAGTGGCACAATGTAGACTGTATCTAGAGGTAAAAGGAGGCATTCCTGTCAGCTTAAAGGTCAGATTTGTTTAGACTGATTTAAATGACCGTTACAGTGCCTTCAAAAAGTATGCACACCCCTTGACATTTTGTTACAGCCTGAATTTAAAATGGATTAAATTGAGATTGTCACTGGTCTACACACAATAACCCATGATGTCAAAGTGGAATTATGTTTTTTGACATTTTTTAAAATTAATTTTAAAAATTAAAGCTGTCTTAAGTTGATAAGTATTCAACCCCTTTGCAAGCCTAAATATGTTCAGCAGTAAAAGTAGCTTAACAAGTCACATAAAAAGTTGCATGGATTCACTCAAGATTTTTGATTGACTACCTCATCTCTGTACCTCACACAAACAATTCTCTGTAAGGTCTCTCAGTTGAGCAGTGAATTTCAAGCACAGATTCAACCACAAAGACCAAGGAGGTTTTCCGATGCCACGCAAAGATGGGCACCTTTTTTTGTTAGCTGGGTAAAAATAAAACAAAGCAGACATTGAATATCCCTTTGAGAATGGTGAAGTTATTAATTACACTGTGGATGGTGTATCAATACACCCAGTCACTACAAAGATACAGGTGTCTTTCCTAATTCCGTTGCCAGAGAGAAAGGAAACCGCTGAGGGATTTCACCAATGAGGCCAATGGTTAAATTTCTTTAGTCAGTTAAGAACAAATTCTTATTTTCAATGACGACCTAGGAACAGTGGGTTAACTGCCTTGTTCAGGGGCAGAACAACAGATTTTTACCTTGTCAGCTCGGGGATTCAATCTTGCAACCTTTCGGTTACTAGTCCAACGCTCTAACCACTAGACTACCTGCCGTCCCAGGCTGTGATTGGAGAAAACTGAGGATGGATCAATAACATAGTTACTACACTAACCTAAATGACAGCGTGTGAAGGACGCCTGTACAGAATACAAATATTCCAAAACATGCATCCCTGTTTGGAAGAAGGAACTAAAGTAAAACTGCTAAAAATGTGTCAAAGCAATTTATCTTTTTGTCCTGAATACTAAGCGTTGGGTTTGGGGCAAACTCAACACTGAGTACCACTCTTCATATTGTCAAACATGGTGGTGGCTGCGTCATGTTATGGGTATGCTTATCATTTGCATGGACTAAGGAGTTTTTTTCCTCCGAAAAAATTAAATGGAGCTAAGCACAGGCAAAATCCTAGAGGAAATCCTCTTTGTCTGCTTTCCAATAGACACTGGGGGACAAATGAACCTTTCAGTAGGACCGTAACCTAAAACACAAAGCCAAATATACACTGGAGTTGCTTACCAAGAAGACAGTGAATGTTCCTGAGTGACCGAGTTTTGACTTAAATCTAAGGCTGTCTAGCAATGATCAACAACCAGATTAACAGAGTTTAAAGAATAATGTACAAATATTGTACAATTCAGGTGTGCAAAGCTCTTAGAGACTTACCCAGAAAGACTCACAGCTGTAGTCGCTGCCGAAGGTGTTTCTAACGCATTGACTCAGGGTTGTGAATACTTAAAATATGTATACATGTTTTCACTTTGTCATCATGAGGCATTGTGTGCAGATGGGTGAGTAAGAGAATCAGTTTATTCCATTTTGAATTTGGGCTGTAACAGAAAAAATGTGGAATAAGTCAAGGGGTATGAATTCTTTCTGAAGGCGGTGTAGGTTTCTGAGTAAATAACTACTGCACAATATAAAATGCCCACCAAGACTGGCCCAGAGCATTGTATTTAGACTGGCCCCTTCCCTGCTGCCCTACCCAGACTAGTAACTCAATAGGGATTGCTCCTCTCCGTTCAGGCCCCAGGAGAAGCGAGCAGGTTCTGCCTGTTTCACCAGGGCTCACTTTTTAATGGCTTCTAATTGTTTGAGTCCTCTTCATATGCCAAGCCAAATTGTCCCGCACTTGTTGAAGACTCTTAGGAGACTGTACTCCCTTTTGGCTTGTGCTTTTGTTCTAGTTCTACCAACCTGGGCTAATTCTATGCCGCACCCTCAGTAGAACTGCCTGCCTTCTACCCTCTTTCTCAGTGGCCTGCTTGTATTCCCTCCATTCTTCACCTCTGTCTCACTTACACATATCTGCTTACCCTCTTTGTTCTCCTTCCACCTTTTGGCTCGCTCCGATGAGTTCTGTGCTGTCAGCAGGGTTTAGCAGAGCTCCTCGGTCTCCATCCAAGTATTTTTCTTTACTCCCGTCCTTCGTTCCTTCCTTCCCTATCATCTCTTTCTACCTTACCTGCCTCACTGACTCTCGTTCAGTCCTGTCCTCTCCATGATGCAGTGGCCAATACCGTTTTTCATTACTCCCATCCTCCCTTGTTCCCCTAATAATGTTTCTCTCATTCACCTCTGTACACTGCCATATAGGCCTACAGTGTGTTGCCGGAGGGACAGTGTAGTGATGGTGCAATGTCTCTGATGGTGTACAGTGCCTTCAGGAAGTATTCACACCCCTTGACTTTTTCCACATTTTGTTGTGTTATAGCCTGAATTTTAAGTGGATTCAATTGTGATTTGTTTTGTCACTGGCCTACACACAATACCCCATACTGTCAAAATGGAATTATGTTTTTAGAAAATGTTACAAATGAATTAAAAATGACAATTAAAATATCTTGAGTCAATCAGTATTCAACCCCTTTTGTTATGGCAAGCCTAAATAAGTTCAGGAGTAAAAATGTGCTTAACTCATTTAAGTTGCATGGACTCACTGTGTGCAATAAGTGTTTTAACATACTTTTTAAATGACTACCTCATCCCTGTACCCAACACATACAATTATCTGTAAGGTGCCTCAGTTGAACAGTGAATTTCAAACACAGATTCTTCTACAAAGACCAGGGAGGTTTTCCAATGCCTACCAATGATGGGTACCTATTGGTAGATGGGTAAAAATAAAAAAGCTAACATTGAATATCCCTTTGAGCATGGTGAAGTTATTCATTAGATTGATCTGGTGGTCCTCCATCCACACCTTGATTGACCTGGCTGTGAGGCATGCAGCACTGTCCTGCTGGAAAAACCAATCCTCAGAGTTGGGGAACATTGTCAGAGCAGACGGAAGCAAGTTTTCTTCCAGGGCAACATTGTACGTGGCTTGATTCACAGGTCTTTCACAAAGACAAATCTGCCTGATTCCAGCCTTGATGAAGCACCCCCAGATCATCACCGATCCTCAAACACATTTCAATTTGCGAGACCTGGAGAGGCTTACAAGACAGTGTCTTGCAACCACTGTGACATTTGGCGCAGGATCTATATTGTGTATATAAACTACTGTAAAATACTACGTGCGATCTAGTATGTTCGTACGCACAGAAAAAGCGTGATTTATCAAACAATCCCACGAGAGTCATACGTACACTGGTAGGAGAGAACCATCGATAAATACCAATGGTTCTCAGCCTCGGTGATCGTGCACGACCATGGCTATTTGCATTTCAAAATGATCCCTTTAAAACTCATGGGGAATATAAAACGCCCTACCGTGAGAGAGACAACGGCGCAAACAAAAAAGTTTAGAAAAAAATCACTTTTCAGCGACTGAAATAGAGGTGCTATTGTCAGAGGATGAGACGAGTACAGCCAAAATGTTTTCTTTGACTCGCTCAGTTGTGGCTTGACCAGTAAAACATTTTTTATTGAGGACCATAAACCATCCATCCTCAACAGCTCCCTCCTGGAGGCGTAAAGGCCAACATTGCTGTTCTGCAGAATGAACGAGTCGTGCGTTCCACCGGGCCACCTTGCCAGCACATTCAGCAGCATCTTTTGCGCATCACATAACCTGTCACTTTCACATTGTGGAAGCCTGTTCTGTTCACATGGTAACTAATTTTGGGTTGGTGCTTTTATGGCGATGTGGGTGCAGTCTATTGGGCCGTTTGTATTTGTGAACCCATTGATGGCAAAGAAAGCCCTCTTGCGATGGTGTATAATTTTTTTTTATGTTACTGTTCTTTTTTGCTTTTGATTGCCTCCAAAACATTGGCTCATTGGGGGCTGAGAGATTCCAGCTGAGAACTGCATGTTGCCAAACACCCAAGGGTGGAGAGCACCGGAATGGCATGTTTGCCTTTCTGAAGTAGGTCTTTCATCCTCGCAAAAATCTTAAGGTTAGCTCATCAGATATCGTTTCCCAAAACCGATCTGTGCTTTCTGCAAAAAAGTTCCACCTCTCTCTAGAAACACGCTCTCTGCTAAATGCACAATGTGCCAAATCATCCAACAGAGCAAGATCAGCCATCTCATTCGATTTTTATAGTATTTCAAGAGTAGTTTCACTTTCACACGTGACTAATTCAACAAATTACTGTACTTTATATGCACTGATGTGGTCCAATTATATGATATATGTTCCATGAATTCACAATTAACCTTTCTAGGGCAGGCTAGCGGAACGCTAGCGGAACCCCTCGACAACATTCCGCTGAAAAGGCAAGCGCGCGTAAAATTCAAAACTAGTTTTTAGAAATAAGTAACTTTCATCCATTAACAAGTCCAATACAGCAAATGAAAAACTTCTTGTTAAATCGAAAAAATTATTTATTACTCTCAATTTCACAAATGTTCAACATATTTTCCCCATTCCACACCTTGACAAGCAAGTTCCCTTATTCCACCACTTGGCACTGCGTACTCATGGTCATAGCTGTGCATAAAGTTACGCTCACTCTCAAGCAAATGTGTTCATATTGATAAATCTCACACCTCGAGTGGAAATGATTACAAGCATGGTATACGCACAGATTCGTGCCAACGCATGATTGATAAATGAGGCCCCAGGTGTGCAAAGCTCTTAGACTTTCCCCAGAAAGACTCACAGCTGTAATTGCTGCCAAATGTGATTGTGATGTATTGACACGGGGAGGTTGTTTACTTATCTAATTAAAATATATTAGTGTTTTATTTTTCATGAACCTTTCAAAAAAATTACAAAAATAATCCATTGTCATTCCATTCATAACAATGAAATGTGGAAAAAGTCAAGGGGTGTGAGAACTTTCTGAAGGCACTGTACATAACTGATTTCTAATAGCATTTATTCGTTTTTCTTTCATATTCTGTTACCTAAGAGCTTAGTAAACACAACCAAATGATTATTTTTACAATAGCATATATGAGATGTATATTTTTTTTTTAAAGACTGTTCGTGTTGACGTCCAAAATATTTGTCAATAGCTCGTGGGGTCCCTCAAGGCCAGGCTTTTCTAGTGTTAATTTTTCGTGTTGTCGGCCCGATTTGATTACGAATCAGCAAGCTAAGCTCAGGAGCTGGGAGCGGAGGCTCTGCAGCAGCACTTGAGAACTTGTGCATTCCATGGCGGCTTAATGAAGGCTGGCCAATACCTGCAGTAGTGTTGTAATCGCATAGCAGCCCCAGACTGTACAGGTTCTCTCATATTTTTTTGTACACGCCTCGCCTGGCCTCCAGCTCACCACTGAGGTGAATTCTGTCATTGTTTATAACGTGTCGCCCAATCAGGGACCGTCTGTTGAACATTTGCTTGAACACATAAAATATGGTTCAATGGCTCAAATACCTGCATTTGTGGCGAAGGGTTTAGGCTACATTGTTCCTGATGGGATATATTTAAATAAACCCAAATCTGCCAAACAAAGAAAAGGAATGCGAAAGACAATCGATTGTCATCCAATTTCTTTTGTTTCACAACAGTGTGAACGAACCCCACAGGTTTTTGTGCAGCCAGGTGCCGTACAAACAAGTTATTGATGTCGGCAATAGATAATCCTAGTGACAGTATGTGTTGGTTTGTGCCTGCTGCCTGCAAATTTTTGTCATTTAAGGAGAGATAAAATGGTGCGTTTGGCTTGTCCTGAGAGCTCAGACAGACAATCTCCCTTTCAAACTGTATGTTGGTTTTAGGAGTCTAGTTTAGACCCAGGGATTGTGTGATACAGCCCCCCCACCACCCCCCCTCTCCATACAGTAGAGTTTGTGGTGCTTAAAGGTGAATTAGTGCTCAGTGCTGTTGCAGTAAAACCCACAGATTACTGGGGGAGGGGAGCAGCCCAGACTTTATGGCCCTGTAGCTTGTATTGCAAGTCTTTCCCTGCTTCTGTTGACCTTGAGCTGTACCTGGCCAGGCATCTATCTATATGGTACACAGTGTGGCCCCTGGCCTCTCAACAGAACACTCTCCCACTCCAACTCTAGTTCCTTACTTGCTGAGTCCTAGCGCTCTACTGTACTGAGAGTAGGTAACAAGGTGATCATGAATATTCCAGAATGTTGTATGTGTGTGCATGCTGTGAGAACCAGCGGAGTTTCTCCACCTCTGGGCTGTGGGAATGATGCTCTCTTCCTGCGCCTCACGTCTCTCTATCCCCCCCTCCGGAAAGTGTTTACGCTCACTCTTGCTCTACAACAACACTGCAAGCTAGACCAAATTCTTATCCAAGGACACACACACACAGAGAGTGTTGACATGAGCTGACATGTACCTCAGTTTGAGTCTCACTTAGGCTTCACTTTCTAGAATGGAAGCGATATGTTCTATGTTGAGGTTGAATGTGTTTTTGGGTGTGACGTTGATGGCAAAAGAATGGTCTTAATTTGAGGGGGAGGGATCGTGACAGTCATTTCACAATCTGCTTCTAGAGATTTGGTTGGAAGGGAAGATGCTCGAGCTCTGTTAGTTTGAGGAGATCTCACAAGAGACTTTTGTGTTGTATTTAGAGACGGGTGATTATTGAGTTGCTGCCTGCCCTGGATGTCCAGCCAGGTGGTTCTAATACAATCCAGCCTCTCCTGGATCAACAGGTCTGGGTGCACACGCACATAGCCTACACTCTTTCTTTCTCGCTCTGTCACACACAATGCACTCACTCGCCCTCTCTTCAGACACATTTTGTTTTTGACCGCTTTTTAAAGCCTTGTCCCTCTGTTGTCCGCTCTGCCGTATCCTCATCAGTCCTAGGCCTAACACCTGATGCCCTGAACCTTTTGCTCAGTGTGTGTGATTGAGCGGTAGGTGTGTTGCATAGGCAGCGCAGTTCTGTTTATGTGCTTTCCAGGGCTCTTTAGAGCAGCCTGCCAGGCTGTTCTTTCATTCTGGGTCTGAAGGCTGGCAGAGCCTCATGGTACTGATCCCTGGCTGGGCCTGTCTGGCCTGCAGGAGAGCTTTAGTTCTGCTGCCATGGCCTGCTTCTATCTGCCTGCAGTTGCAGGTCATTAGAATTGGCACAGGAAGAGGAGGACTGTGGGTTATAGGTGTTTGGAAATGGACTATCTGTTTTGATTACATGCTTTCGAGGGAAGCTAACACCTGAACTATAAGGTGAGTTTCTATCTCTGTCACACACACCGTGTTGTTGTCTGGTGGTGCTCTCTGGTCATTAGTTATTTGGGATGTGATCGGAGGAGATCAGACAGTCGTGTGTGTGTGTGTTGGGGAACACTGAATAGTTGTCTACTGCAGACAGACAAAGCCACAGTATGTGACTCCCACTAGCAGATCACTTACACACACACACACACACACACACACACACACGCACACACCCTCTCATTCTCGCGCTGTGCACTGTACAGACTAACATCTGTTACACACCCACACACACACAGGCCTACACCTTGTGCATATGGACACACACACACACACACACACACACACACACACAGTAACATGTTCACACACATGATCTCTCTCTCTCTTAAGCACACATGTCGACCCAGTAAGCCTAATTGTGGGATATTCCCTGGCGACTCATTGCTATTATTACATTGTCACTTGACTTTGAATGGGTTAGAATTACTAAAGCCTCAGGTTTCCTAGAAGCCACTAGGACACAGTGTTATCTTTGTTGTGAATTCATATAAAAAAAACTTGATGTGTTAAGATCCCACACTACGAAAATGCCCATGCAGCGCCTGAATGTCTGTGGTTGAACCATACTGTATGGAGTCAAACCGCGCAGAGTCTGTATGCATTGCATTTTTATCTTCAACGTTCACCGCCTTAGACAATCCTTAGCCTGATCCCGTGTCTGTTTTTGCGTGATTCATTGGCAAGCTAAACATAAATTCCATTTGGAGTTGGCACGAGACTGACTGGCACCCGGGCTAGGGATGACTGGCCTGTCACTCAGGAGTGGGGCTGGGTTAGAAGGAAGAGGCAGAAGTCAAATGAAGGGTGGGGAAGAAAGGAGAGGGGAAGGGAAGAAAGGAGAGGGAGGAAGCGAAGAGAGGAGGCAATTTGTCTCACTTTAGCGTAAGTTGCCAAACTACTGATGGCAGCACAAAATATCAGACCTTTTATGCTGTGTGTGTGTGTGTGTGTGCGCGCGCACCCACCTCTACCCCTGTCCCGTTGTCTGCATTTCTCTCATTAGTCTCTCTGAGCTGAAACAATGGGGATAAATCTGCACCCCAGTCATCTGACGAGTTAGCTCTGAGCGAGATGGTATTGGGTGGCAGTCGGTCTCACACACACACGGTGGACTCTTTAGAAATCTGCAGTACAGAGGCACCTTGAGGGGTATTTGGTATTTTATTAGGATCCACATTAGCAGTTGCAAAAGCAGCAGTTACTCTTGCTGGGGTCCACACAAAACATGAAACAGAACATTCATTAATAAAGGACAGAACTACATTAATTTAAAAATGAAACTTAGTTTGTGTGCATGTATGCTGTCTTAATTAATGAAATGTGGAAAAAGTCCAGGGGTGTGGCTTATTTTTTTACCTTTATTTAACTAGACAAGTCACTTAACACATTCTTATTTTCAATGACGGCCTAGGAACAGTGGGTTAACTGCCTTGTTCAGGGGCAGAACAACATATTTTTACCTTGTCAGCTCGGGAATTTGATCTTGCAACCTTTCGGTTACTAGTCCAACTCTAGACTACCTGCCGCCCCATGTAGCCTAGTGGGGTGTTGCTTTATCTGTTGTTTTTTTTTACCAGTTTTATTGTTCATTTGAGCAATATGAGATGGAAATTCCATGCAATAATTGTTCTATGTAATACTGTACGCTTTTTTTGAATTTGTTCTGGATTTGGTGACTGAAAAGGCCTCTGGTGGCTTATCTGGGGGGTAAGTGTGTGTGTCAGTCAGCTGTGTGTAAATTGACTATGCAATTTAGAATTTCACATTGACTGCATCACTACTTTTTATAAGAAACAGTCTCTCCTCAACTCTTAGGCAAGAGAGACTGGTATGCATAGTATTTATATTAGCCCTCTGATTACAATGAAGAGCAAGACGTGCCGCTGTGTTCTGGGGAAGGTCTTTCCTTGCAGCACTCGACCACACGAGTGGACAATAATCAAGATGAGACCAAACTAGAGCCTGCATGACATGCTTTTGTAAGTGCAGTGTCATAAAAGCAGAACTTCTCTTTATTACCATTGAATCTATATGTTTTGACCATGACAGTTTACAATCTAAGGTAACACCAAGTCATTTAGTGTCCTCAACTTGTTCAACAGCCACACCATTCATTACTAGATTCTGCGGAGGTCTAGATCGTAGGGAATGATTTGTACCAAATACAATGCTCTTAGTTTTAGATGTTCAGGATCAGTTTATTACGAGTTGACATTCCAAAACAGACTTCAACTCTTTAAGGGTTTCAGTGACTTCATTAGCTGTGGTTGCTGATGCATATATAGTTGAGTCATCAGTTACATGGAAACACATGGTTTGTTTGATGTCAATGGTAAAAATAGAAAAGAGTAGAGGGCATAGAGAGCTGCCCTGAGGTACACCACACTTTGCATGTTTGACATTAAAGAAGCTTCCATTTAGGAAAACCCTTTGAGTTCTATTAGATGGATAGCTCTGATATGGCAGATGTTGAAAAGCCAAAACACATACATTTTCACAACATCAGGTTATCGTCAATAATGTCAAAGGCTTTTATTATCAATTGATTTCAACCAATCATCAGTAGTTTGTGTCAGTGCAGTACATGTTGAGGACTTAAGCATGCTAGAAGTCTGTTAATTTGTTTACAGAGAAATAACATTGTTTTGATAAGAGCTGGCAGCAAGCTGATTGGTCTGCTGTTAAAGCAGCCTCTACTGGTTCTAACACTCTTGGGTAGTGGAATGACTTTGGGTTCCCTCCGTCCTGAGGACAAAGACTTTCCTCTAAGCCAAGATTAAAGACATGACAGATAGGAGTGACTATAGAGTCAGCTACCATCCTCAGTAGCTTTCCATCTAAGTTATCAATGCCAGGATGTTTGTTATTATTGAGTGATAACAATAATTTTCTACCTCTCCCACACTAACTTTACAAAATTCCAACTTGCAATACTTTTCTTTCATTAATATTTTTTTTTATGCATGAGTATGATGGCTCACTGTTCGTTGTCTGCACTTCCTGCCTAAGTTGCCAATGACGGAATCAATTTAAATAATAGGCAACATCAAGTGGTTTTGTGATGAATAAGCCATCTGATTCGATTTGAATTTGTCTTTCTACCATTTACAATCAATCAATCAATCAAATGTATTTATATAGCCCTTCTTACATAAGCTGATATCTCAGTGCTGTACAGAAACCTAGCCTTAAACCCCAAACAGCAAGCAATGCAGGTGTAGAAGCACTGTGGCTAGGAAATCTGTTTCTTAACAGGTGCATGTTTATAAATAATTGGAAGAAGCAATTTCATAAATTCATCAAGTGCAGCATCTGGATGCTCCTTATTAATCACATCAGATCAACAAATATTTTCAACATTATCCACATAAATGTTTTGTATGATCTCTCATACACTATTTTAGGCCCAGTTTTCAGGACTTCGGCTTTCCTGGATATAGCCACTATATTGTGATCACTGCATCCAGTGGGTACAGATACAGCTTTGGATTAAAGTTCTACAGTATTAGTAAAAATGGGATTAATACATGTGGATGATCTTGTTCCTGTAGTGTTTGTAAACACCCTGGTAGGTTGATTAATAACCTGATCCAGACTACAGGCACTGGTTACAGTGAAAAGCTTCCTCTTGAGCGGACTGCTTGATGAAAACCAGGCAATATTCATGTTTATTCTATATTCTATTTACATCGCATTTCAGAAGCATTATTTAGATACTGACTGTTAGCACTTGGTGGGCTATAGCAACACCCCAAAAGAAAGGGCTTGTGTTATGTGCCAATAACACTTGACATAATATATTCTCTGAGCATTACAGGGATATATGTGTGCGTGTGCTGTGAGGTTGAAGCTATGAACCAATAGGCTTGTCTCTCTCATTCCTTCCTGGCTTTTGGGAGGGTGGACAATGAGCCTGTCATAGTGGATATAAGCAATGTCCCCAGTTATTTCCTCTTCTGGCGCACAGTGTCCGCATAGACCTCGTTGAGGAAGATAAATGTTCCTGTCAAGTTCTTGGCTCTTTCCAGAACAGCTACCTTGTCCTTGAACTTCTGGAACTTTACCACTATCGCCCTGGGCCTGTCACCTGGGCCGGTGGTGTGTTTTCCAGTTCCCTTTGCGCGCTCCACTTCAATCTTCCTGTGGTCCATCATCTGTTTCTTCCGAGATAATTTCCCTCACTTTGTCCTCAGACTCCGTCCAGGTCTCGTGGAGATTCTGCAATTCTGTCCACAACCATGTTCTGCCTTGATTGTCCCTCTGTTACTGTTATCATGGATTCACATACAGTACTGATGTCCTCTCTCAATGACTTACAGATTGCTGTCCCAACTTGCCGTTATCCTGTTTATACTCATCGAGCTGACCCTGAAGAACTGCAAACTTCAGGTTTTGGACCTCTGGTCAGGTCGTGCATTATTTTATAAGTTGACTGAACCAGTATTTGGACACAGGACTTGAAGTTATTTTCTTGTTGTAACAACTGCTTGTAGAACTCTTTTTGTTTTTGTGATAGAGCGACGCCACTGTCGTCAACGGTACTCCCGCCGGCTTTAGCTTTTGTCGTTGTAGCAAACTTTTATGCTGTTACTCTACGCAGTTCCAGACAGAGCATGTCACAGGGAAGATTAAAAACAACAAACAGCAGGGATCTAGACAGCCACAAGCTCAGGAATATCTGCGGTCCCAGCCACAATAGCGAACCACATTGTGGGCTGCGTTCAAGCCCTCAAGAAAACCCTGCTAGCTAGTTAGCAGCTAGGCTAGTTGCTACGCCAAACAGCTCCTCAGACCCAGCCTTGGTCGGCAGGATCGAGGACAGATAGTAGCAGTCCCACCTACTGATGCTAACCACATCACGGGATCCAAAAACAAAAGGTAGCTAGTTATTAAGAAACGTTTCAATAGACTTTCAAAAGTTTCCAAAACAACACACCGCGCTCTCCCTCGTTCTGCGGGGGTCTCCATGTTGCCCCTCTCTCCACTGATGAGTCCGACGCAGTCTGAACACTGACACCAGCCATTTTATAGAGAGTGGATCCGATTGGCTTTGTTCCTTGTCCATTTGTTAAGGAGATGGCAAATCCCATATACTTACTGTCTCAAAATGCCACTTGTTTATGACTCACTCAGCCAATGTGTGAAATCACTGCATTTTTTTGAACTGTTTTAACTCACTTGCTGCAAATGTTTTATAAAGAGGTGAGAACATAACTAGAAAATGGGAGTGTCATTGTGTTGTCAATCGTTCTGTGCTATAATGTCTGATGCAAACTAATGTCATCAACAGGCCACGTGTGTGTGTGTGTGTGTGTGTGTGTGTGTGTGATCATGTGTCTCACCTTGTTGCTCTGACTCTTGTTTTTCAGCCCAGAATGTGACGGTGGATGAGATTCTCGCTGCCTACAGACAGGCCTGTGTGAAACTCAACTGTAAACTCATCCCCAAAGTGCTCAAACAGATGCAGGTAAACCTGAATGAAACGTGCACAGATATAGATAGAAAAATAATTCTCCATGCCACTACTTCAATAGCCTAATAACAGCACTGAAACACCGGGCATCATTCAGGCTTTAGAGTCTTGTCGTAGAGCTAGATTAGGCCTACATCTGGACTTTAAATCCCCAACTCCATCACCACCTCATCGAAATCTGGTACCAGTGGAACCCTCTCACCCCTCATCACTCCTGGCACACAATCAAACATCACCTGATCTCAAACCACCCTGCTGGGGCAGCTCACTCACACCCACCATGGGGATTGTCATGTTGCTAGCTGGGCTTTGCTGACAGCAGCAGGGGGGTTTATGTGCTGTGTCTTTCTTGTTTGTTGATGTTTGTTTTTCTGTTTGCAAGGTCATGTGTGCTCTAATCCCTAAGAATAAGCAGTTCCTGAGATCTGCTAGGGAATGCCTCTACTGTTTAAAAAAAAATAATAATAATAATACATATACATATATACTGCTTAAAAAAATAAAGGGAACACTTAAACAACACAATGTAACTCCAAGTCACTCACACTTCTGTGAAATCAAACTGTCCACTTAGGAAGCAACACTGACAATAAATGTCACATGCTGTTGTGCAAATGGAATAGACAACAGGTGGAAATTATAGGCAATTAGCAAGACACCCCCCAATAAAGGAGTGGTTCTGCAGGTGGTGACCACAGAGCACTTCTCAGTTCCTATGTTTCCTGGCTGATGTTTTGGTCACTTTTGAATGCTGGCAGTGCTTTCACTCTAGTGGTAGCATGAGACGGAGTCCACAACCCACACAAGTGGCTCAGGTAGTGCAGCTCACCCAGGATGGCACATCAATGCGAGCTATGGCAAGAAGGTTTGCTGTGTCTGTCAGTGTAGTGTCCAGAGCATGGAGGCGCTACCAGGAGACAGGCCAGTACATCAGGAGACGTGGAGGAGGCCGTAGGAGGGCAACAACCCAGCAGCAGGACCGCTACCTCCAACTTTGTGCAAGGAGGAGCAGGAGGAGCACTGCCAGAGCCCTGCAAAATGACCTCCAGCAGGCCACAAATGTGCATGTGTCTGCTCAAACGGTCAGAAACAGACTCCATGAGGGTGGTATGAGGGCCCGACGTCCACAGGTGGGGGTTGTACTTACAGTCCAACACCGTGCAGGACGTTTGGCATTTGCCAGAGAACACCAAGATTGGCAAATTCACCACTGGCGCCCTGTGCTCTTCACAGATGAAAGCAGGTTCACACTGAGCACATGTGACAGACGTGACAGAGTCTGGAGACGCCGTGAAGAACGTTCTGCTGCCTGCAACATCCTCCAGCACGACCGGTTTAGCAGTGGGTCAGTCATGGTGTGGGGTGGCATTTCTTTGGGGGGCCGGACAGCCCTCCATGTGCTCGCCAGAGGTAGGTAGCCTGGCTGCCATTAGGTACCGAGATGAGATCCTCAGACCCCTTGTGAGACCATATGCTGGTGCGGTTGGCCCTGGGTTCCTCCTAATGCAAGACAATGCTAGACCTCATGTGGCAGGAGTGTGTCAGCAGTTCCTGCAAGTGGAAGGCATTGATGCTATGGACTGGCCCGCCCGTTTCCCAGACCTGAATCCAATTGAGCACATCTGGGACATCATGTCTCGCTCCATCCACCAACGCCACATTGCACCACACTGTCCAGGTCTGGGAGGAGATCCCTCCGGAGACCATCCGCCACCTCATCAGGAGCATGCCCAGGCGTTGTAGGGAGGTCATACAGGCACGTGGAGGCCACACACACTACTGAGCCTAATTTTGACTTGTTTTAAGGACATTCCATCAAAGTTGGATCAGCCTGTAGTGTGGTTTTACACTTTAATTTTGAGTGTGACTCCAAATCCAGACCTCCATGGGTTGATAAATTTGATTTCCACTGATAATTTTTGTGTGATTTTGTTGTCAGCACATTCAACTATGTAAAGAAAAAAGTATTTAATAAGAATATTTCATTCATTCAGATCTAGGATGTGTTATTTTAGTGTTCCCGTTATTTTTTTTGAGCAGTATGCATGCATACATACATACATACATACATACATACATACATACATACATACACACACACACACACACACACACACACACACACACACACACACACACACACACACACACACACACACACACACACACACACCGGTGTGTGCAGAGACTTCCCTTTGTCTTGGTGACAGAACAGGAATGAATGGGGAAACCTGTGAAGGGCAGAACAGGGGGAGGGCTCATGATTGGATAACCGATTATGACACGGACCTTGCCAGTTTGTACTTGGCTTATTGCTGTAATTATATTGTCCAGTAGTCTTTTTCCTTTCCGTTCATGTGAGAGGTCAACCAATGCAGCATTGAGACCATGATATTTGCTTGTAAAGAGAGCAATCACAGATGGAATTAGTAATGTATTGATGGATTGAAATTAAGAGCAAGACCGTGGCACAGCCATAAGTAGCATAAGAGGGGGAGGGGGAGTGTGTGACCCTCCTACTGTAAGTTGCCACGGTTACCTGCCCAGCCACCCCTGCACTCCAGCATGTCTCTGTCTGCTGTGCCGTGTCATTAGAAAGTTTGAGTGAGTATTTACGAAAGTGCTTACTCTTCAAGACCCACCCCAGAACTCTGGCCACCCATCCCTCCGTCCACCCTTAACACACTCACGCATACGGCCACACATGCACACAGACATTCCAACAATTCTCAAACACACCCTTGAACAGTACAAACACACACACACACACACACACACACACACACACACACGCTTAAGCTAAAGCAGCCTACTGTCAACATTCTGTTGATGGTCAATAGCCTTCTGTTGATGGTCAATACACACCCCCTTGCTTGCATACAGAAGTATAGGCGGGTTTTAATTACCCACAGTATCTTCCTAAAGCCTCCTCAGCAGGTTAGTCTTTCTCTGTTGTGTGTCTTGTCTTAGCAAGACAATGGGCTTCAGGGTGTGTGAACGTGGGATGGCAGTAGGAATCTGCAGTGGGTAAGGATGAGCTCATATGGACGAGTCACTGAGGGTGAGTGACAGGCGGGCTGGTAGCAGGATGTGGAGTGCAGGGACATGTTATAACTGTCGGATGTTTGCAGTTTGCGCTGCCACTGCCCACACACAGGACACTAGGGCTGGGCGATAGGGCATAAAGCTTTTTTCAAACTTATGGGCGATTCGCGATGTATCTCGATTTTTGTGACGTTTTCTCTAATAAGCTTTGTTGTATAATTAAAAGTCAAATCCACAGCATTTAAAACAATCTATTGAATTCAGAGCTCCTGAAATTATACCTAGGCTGAATATATGCCTTCCACAACCTTAAGACCCACTAATAATTTAATTATTTTATAAAAATATTATTATTATTATTATTATTATTATTATTATTATACCTGCTTTTTTGCAAAAATCACTGATCTGGCTTTCAGGTATGTCTTTAAAAATGACATTTTTGTTAGGGGATCCCGAGTGGCGCAGCGGTGTAAAACACCATCTCCGTGCTAGAGGCTACACTACAGACCCTGGTTCGGTTCCAGGTAGTATCACAACCGGCCGTGATTGGGAGTACCATAGTGCGGCACACAATTGGCCCAGCGGCGTTCCGGTTTGGCCGGGGTAAGCCATCATTGTAAATAAGAATTTGTTCTTAACTGACTTGATCAAGTTAAATAAATACAAATATTTCACAAGCTCTGAATTCAGCTAACAAGGCAAAACCTTTGAATAGTTATGAACACAATCGTCTGTCCGTCTCCAACTGTTTGAACAGCATGCTAGCCTGTCCGCTTGGTTCAGATGTTGAAATCAAGTGGCCTATCTTGTTTCTCAGAATGAGAACGAGTTGCCAATTCCTTTATATAATAGTTTTGTGCTTATTGCACAAACACTAAACAGCTAATATAACAATCTTTATTTGACCAAAATGATGCTAGCGAAACGTAATGCTCGCACAACAAACTGAGTATTCATTTTTCAGAGTCAATGTTCATTGGAACATCTGTTTTAGTAGTATCTGCTCTGCTTGAAATTTGAGTTGAAACATAAACAGGGTATGGTTAGAAAGGTTAACTTCTCTATTACAGTAAAATAATGTCTCCATGTGTTTCTGTGTCCGTATGACCGATTCTGTTGGACCAAACCTCAAATGCAAATAGCGAGTTAAAACCATTTGTCAGAGCTGATGGCGTGAGCTTAAATTGTTGTTGTGGGTGGTAGGGGGAGGGGCTTGGGAGAAAGAGGTGAAGCGAGAGGTTTCACACCTGCCAAAATCTGTCCAAAATAGTCCCTATGTGCTTATTTTTAACCTAAGCTTCTCGCCTGCTTTCCCGCCTTTGGGACAACGACTCCCGTTGTTCTGGCAGAGACATGAGCATCTCTTTATTATATACAGATCTCTGGTGTAAATGGGAAGGTGTACACTGCACAGAAAGGAGCGGACGAGACCAGAAAGACATGAGAACACTCGGACATAAATGCTCATTAAAAAAAATAAAAATACAGGCATTTGGAATATTGTGCCGAAACATACATTCAAATGAATTGCATTAATTTGATATATTGCCCAGCCCTACAGGGGACACGCACTGTACAAACACACATGTTCCTGGTAGAGGAATTGCCTCCCCTTTACTTCCCTCTCAACCCTTGTATTGTTGCCGGTCTATACCTCCTGCAGCTCTCTCTACCTCGCTCATTCCTCGCAAAAACAACTTGCTCATTCCGCCTTCTCTCTCTTTTGCTCTATCTTGCTTGTGTGTGTGTGTGGGTTTGTGTGTGTGTGACGGAGGTTCAGGGAATCTCCCATCACCCCACTCAGGCTGTGTTTAGTCATTGGCGAGAGAGGGGGTGACCTCACGCACACTTGTGGAAAGACTCATCACTGCGCTTAGCTGGCCTTCTGCTCGGGCCTTAAATAAAGCCTGGGTAACTTTCCACTGTGGGGTTAATAGCTAGTGAATACACTGTCGTCAGTGTGTTGGCTACTGGTCTGCTCTGATCCACTATGGCACAGTTTTTCTGCTTAGTCATCCTTGGGGGGAGGGGGAAACGGCTGTATAAACAGACCCGTCAAACAAAATGGCTTCCCAGAAAGAGGAGTTTTTAGTGGGCCACCCCCCCCTGTAAATGCACCCTTTATTTAGTGCTTTCTGTGCATGTGGTGTCCGGCCAGGGGCCTACAGGTTAACTACATTAAGTTTGTGTGTTTAAGGGACTCTAGCCTATTCGGTGGCTGTGTGGAATGCCTGAGCCTCAGTAGCCCCAACCAAAGCCCTCAGGGTCTGGACGCTTGGCAGCCCTGTGTCACATTTCTGCCTCTTCTGCTCCCCCTCTGCACAAGGACATTGAATCTCCCTCTGTCACACACACCCATACTGTACACACACAACTATAGATCTATACTCACATGTACACTCACTCATAAGGACACAGATATTCACTTTGGCATACTCATGACTCAAAGTGTGTAGGCCTACACACACATACTCATTATTCAGGTACAGACATACCTACAGCCACACAGTCCTATTGTTTCTTGTTGTTGATGCCCTGTGCACTGCCGTATCGGGTTGCCTTTCCATAGTTCCTCCCTCACCCCTCTGAGACACACACACGTATGTGTGTATATATATACATATATACACTGCTCAAAATAATAAAGGGTGTGGGACTAACTCCCTATGTTTTTCCATCAGAAGACTATGATCGATAATGTAAAAAGCCGTACTGAAGTCTTAACAAAACAGCTCACACAATCTTTTTATCATAAATTTCTCTGCCAATCATCAGTAATTTCTGTAAGTGCCATGCTTGTTGAATGTCCTTCCCTATAAGTGTGCTGAAAGTCTGTTCTCAATTAGTTTACAGTAAAATGTTACCCGTGTCAGGAAACTAGGCATATGTCACAGGTCACTACTTTACAGGAGAGCCGTTTTTATATAACCTTTATTTAACTAGGCAAGTCAGTTAAGAACAAACTCTTATTTACAGTGACGGCCTACCAAAAGGCCTGCAGGGACTGGGGCCTGGGATAAATAAATAAAATACTATATAAATATAGGACAAACCACACATCTCGACAAGAGAGAACACTACATAAAGAGAGACCTAAGACAACATAACAACAACATGGTAGCAACACAACATGGTAGCAGCACAAAACATGGTACAAACATTATTGGGCACAGACAACAGCAATACATCACGCAAAGCAGCCACAACTGTCAGTAAGAGTGTCCATGACTGAGTCTTTGAATGAAGAGATTGAGATAAAACTGTCCAGTTTGAGTGTTTGTTGCAGCTTGTTCCTGTCGCTAGTTGCAGTGAACTGAAAAGACGAGCGGCCCAGCGTTGTTTGTGCTTTGGGACCTTTAACAGAATGTGACTGGCAGAACGGGTGTTGTATGTGGAGGTTGAAGGCTGCAGTAGATAACTCCGATAGGGGGGTGTGAGGCCTAAGAGGGTTTTATAAATTAGCCTCAACTCGTGGGTCTTGCGACGGGTATACAGAGATGACCAGTTTACAGAGGAGTATAGAGTGCAGTGATGTGTCCTATAAGGAGCGTTGGGGGCAAATCTGATGGCCGAATGGTAAAGAACATCTAGCCGCTTGAGAGCACCCTTACCTGCTGATCTATAAATTGTCTCCGTAATCTAGCATTGGTTGGATGGTTATCTGAATCAGGGTTAGTTTGGCAGCTGGGGTGAAAGAGGAGCGATTACGATAGAGGAAACCTAGTCTAGATTTAACTTTAGCCTGCAGCTTCGATATGTGCTGAGAAAAGGACAGTTTGCCTTGGACTGTTTTCCAAAACAAACAGGAAGCAAATAGAAAGGTCATTGTTTTTCTGCTGTCGTCTGTAGTTTCTCACTCTAATGGCTGTCTGGCTGGGTTATGTTCAACTCAGTCGCATCCTAGCAGTGCTTTGGGGCCATGATCCATTCTCAGCTATCTATCACTGTCGAACTTGAACAGACTTGGTTTTATTTTATTCTCTGCATTTTTAAGTATTGACATTAACATACAAGCAGATGGCTCTAATCTTGGTCTTGGTTGTGTAGGTCAAATTTAAAAAATGTAAAGTTCCAATAGCAGAGACCTGGTCCAATAGCACTCCGGTGAACTTTGCTTTTGATACGAGGACACGGGTCTGTTTTAGCTAATGTACTCAGCGTTGGCTAACTGATGAGCAGCCAGCGAACGGTGGCGGGGGAGGTGAGGTTATCGAGTGCATGTTCACTGTGCCGTGTAGTGCAGCGCAGTGGGATTTGCTGGGGGGGGGTGGGGGGTTAGTAGGGAAGCCGCAGGTTTTGTCGGTGGGCTGGGGGAGGGTGGATTGGAATACACACCCCCCCCCCCCCCCCCCCCGGTGGTGTCGTTTTCATCCCTAGAGTGGGAATACAATTCTTTGAATGCAGCAGCATTGACACTAAACGTGCAGAATAGAATTGGTTGCTGTGGAGTGAGGACACACACGTCACGTAAACAGTCTTGTGGGGTGTATAGAGAAGTGACTGAGGGCAATATCTGCCAAAGGCCTCAATAATACACTGTAATCACAATGTGTCCAGCTCAGGTTTCATGGACCTGCTACATTTCAGATGGCAATATTTCCCTTGTCCTTTGAACGCGTGCATTTTATTGGCACAAAATGGCTGCCGTGCATCAGTCAGGTGCATGTTTCAACCAATGTTCTCTCTAAAACTGCGTGTTTGGGCAGTAGCTCCGAGACTGCCGCACAGAAATATCAGCCCACAGAGAAGCACGAGATTGAACTTCACTCAAATTTCTAGAGCAGTGGTCACCAACTGGTTGATCGCATTCCTTGTCGATTGCCAAACATTTCTGTAAAAAAATGTATATTTTTAAACGATAACTCCTTATTTATTTTTTATCTTGGGCTGTTGGCGGTAGGAGCACCCGATGCAGTTACCCTGTGCCCGGGAGGGGAACAGTTGCCTTTTTGAACCATTGCATGTGTCTGAAGATCTAAACTCTGCCTTCCCAGGCCTACCGCTGGCCAATCAGATGACTGTGTCTACAGTAACGTAGCAGGTGCAAAAAAAGCTACAGCAAAAGTTGATACTTTGAGATTTCAAAACGTTTAAAACCATGACTAGAGACTGTCAACAAATGCAGCAAAGACTTGCTGTTTTTATGAGTGAGTTCATGTTTAATGTTGCATAGGCTTACGTTTAAGTCATGTTCAAAAATAATAATAATATGAGTGGTAGATCTCGGATTGCTTTTTGACTCCGTGATCTTGACTCAGAAAAGGTTGGTGACCACTGTTCTAGAGTTTTCCCTGTTAACACTGTCAACGTTTCCCTCTACTATGGCAGTTTTGATCGACTCAACACAATAGTAGCCACTTTCAATGCAACATACCGGAAGGAAGAAAAAACAACGGAAGAGATTTTGTTGTAGGCATCGGAGTAGGATTCTATTGTATTGACACGCGCTTTTCAGCCCGTACTCTACACAGACCGCTGCGGCATAAACAATCAGAGCTGCAGTAAGCCTATATGCAAAATAGACAATTGACATATATGTGACCGACCACCTTGACTCGGTCTTATATATCACAATTTTAATTTGTCTTTTACATTGGATAAAAGCAGAGACACAGAGTTACAAAATTGTATATTATACACTGCATTTGAGGAGCAATGGGAAAGTAATTTTGCTTTGAAAGTTGATAAACATGTAAGCTCACTTTTGAGAAAATGGCCTTTGAATGTTTTGGTACCTACTGGAGAGCTCTTCTTTGTCTACACCCTTCAGCATCAGTCTTAAGCTTTAGCCCCCGCACAAACTGACCAGTTTACTCGCCCTAGCATAGCTGTTTAGGCTGTTTTTCATGTTATCCAGAGTGTTGGTGACTGTAACTGCTGCTGGCAACAATTTTAATTACGTTTTTTTTTGCCAACGTTTACTGACACCGGCCATATTCAACGAGTGTTGAGCGTTCTTAAATTCATCAGTTATTCTGCGCTCTGTCACACTCAGTCGAGAGTGCTCTGAAATCAGAGTAGATGGCCAGACTGAATTCCCGAACGCACCCGAAATGGTTACTTGCATTGTCTTTTTGTTAAGACATGTAGCTAGCTAGCTAAACAATGAACCATGACCACAACTCATGATGTTATTACCCTGCATGAATCTGCAGGTAGCTAACCAATATCTGAAAATGTAGCTAGCTAGACTATCTTACCCATATACATCATTCATTGATGGACACGTCTCCTTTCGGATGCCATTGTTGCCCTTTTAGTTTGAAGATGTAATCTGGAGACAGGTGTTTTCTCAATCTTCTTAGCTATCATACTCAATTTCCATTGATTTCAAAACTCTGTCCTCCAGAAAGTGGAGAGCAACACTTATGCAGGATTACCTAGACACAATGACTAGCTCAACTAGACAGAAGCGTGCTACAGTATATGGCAGACCAATCCAAACTCATCTGTCAGCATGTCCAGCCCACTCATTATCTCAGCCAATCATGGCCAGCAGGAAGTTTGTGGTCTTTTTCTGTGGTTAAAACCAACTAGGCTCGTAATTTTAACAACTTGACTCATATTTACAGATGGCATACATGAAAGTTCACATGTTCAAGAAGGCATTTTGATAAAAAAAATCAAGTTTACATTCAAACGGCACTCCTGTGAAGTAGTGACCCGCGACATACACCTAGTTTCCTGAAACTGATCACATATGGGTCTGTACCATTTCATTTGAACTGGACTGTGTTTACAGCATGAGCAGTCGTGAGTAGATGCAGCTCTCGCTTTGATCTCAAAAACAAGCGCATGTAGCCACGTGTGCACATGTTCACATCCTTTGCTAGTTAGTAAGTTATTAGCCCAGTTATAGATCATTTGTAGTCAGCAATAAGCACAAACCGTATACATTTCTAGACATCTTTGAAAAGCGAGTCAGGTAAAGAGCTTCTTTCTTTTTTTTGTCTTAAAGGGGCAATGTTGTATTTCGAGACACAGGCTTGAATAAGCTAAGTAGCCAAGAGGCAGAATGTAGCATTTGTTTGAGTTTGTAATAATGGTATGTGAATAATGCATTTTATTTTAAGTGGTTTATTGCATCAGTCAGTTACCTTGTCTGAAGGACAAGTGGATAAACAGGTTCATTTCAAGCCCTGCATATATATATATATATATATTTTTTTTTTTGTCTCATGGAATGAAGGCCTACGTTGAAGACCAAACATTGGCTGCTACCGTAGGCTGAATAATATATCAGCTTTTTCCATTGTTTTTGATGGGAGGCCACTATGGTAGGCCTACATTATGATCAAATAGCCGCAGTAGCCTACATTGCCACCTACATAGCCTACATTGCCACTGTTTTAAGCTGTAACTTAAGGCAAGTACAGCGTCCGTGTTCACAGTAAACACTCGCTGGAAGTTGCACAGAATTTTCACAACGTTCAAGTTTGCGCTCAGCAGACAAATTTGCTCAGCGCTGGAAAAAATGAGGGAACATTGGTTACAACACACACACACACACACACAGTGTGTGAACGGGAAGAATCACCCTGTACCAATGTGAAGATCTGAGACATGTAACAGATAAAGACACTGGATATTATTATTGGCACTCTATAATACTATATGACACTAGTCCAGATAACAGAAGAAATGCTTTGTCTGCCGTTTTCCTGTCTGTTCAGGCAGGTCTTGGCTTGATGTTGTATCCTGCTGATGTAAGAGTGCACACACGCACTTTAATCCCATTGAGCAATCGTATTTTACCGATCTGTTCTTCGTGTCAACGGTTTAGGTCTATGTACACAGGAGCAGTTTTTCATTTACATGGGTTCAAATTAGAGGTTGACCGATTATGATTTTTCAATAGCGATTATTGGAGGACCAAAAAAGCAGATGCCGATTTTATTTGTAATAATGACAATTACAACTACTGAATGAACACGTATTTTAACTTAATATAATACATCAATAAAATCAATTTAGCCTCAAATAAATAATGACATGTTCAATTTGGTTTAAATAATACAAAAACAAAGTGTTGGAGAAGAAAGTAAAAGTGCAATATGTGCTATGCTAACGTTTCAGTTCCTTGCTCAGAACATTAGAACATATGAAAGCTGGTCGTTCCTTTTTAATGAGTCTTCAATATTCTCAGGTAAGAAGTTTTAGCTTGTAGTTATTATAGGAATTAAAGGACTATTTCCCTCTATACCGTTTGTATTTCAATTAACCTTTGACTATTGGATGTACTTATAGGTACTTTAGTATTGCCAGTGTAACAGTATAGCTTCCGTCCCTCTCCTCGCTCGAACCAGGAACACAACGACAACAGCCACCCTCGAAGCAGCGTTACCCATGCAGAGCAATGGAAACAACCACTCCAAGGCTCAGAGCGAGTGACATTTGAAACGCTATTAGCGCGCGCTAACTAGCCAGACATTTCACTTCGGTTACACCAGCCTAATCTCGGGAGTTGATAGGCTTGAAGTCATAAACAGTGCAATGCTTGACGCACAACGAAGAGCTGCTGGCAAAACGCACAAAAATGCTGTTTGAATGAATGTTTACGCGCCTGCTTCTGCCTACCACCGCTCAGTCAGATACTTAGATTCTTGTATGCTTGTATGCTCAGTCAGATTATATGCAACGCAGGACACACTAGATAATATCTGGTAATATCATCAACCATGTGTAGTTAACCAGTGGTTATGATTGATTGTTTTTTATAAGATAAGTTTAATGCTAGCTAGCAATTTACCTTGGCTTACTGCATTCGCGTAACAGGCAAGTCTCCTTGTGGAGTGCAACGAGAGAGAGCCAGGTCATTGCGTTGGACTAGTTAACTGTAAGGTTGCAAGATTGGATCCCCGAGCTGTCAAGGTGAAAATCTATCATTCTGCCCCTGAAATAGGCAGTTAACCCACCATTCCTAGGTCATCATTGAAAATAAGAATGTGTTCTTAACTGACTTGCCTAGTTAAATAACGATTAAAGGTGTAAAAAAATAAAATTAATCGGTGTCCAAAAATACCGATTTCCGATTGTTATGAAAACTTGAAATCGGCCATTCCGATTAATCGGTAGACCTCCTAGTTCAAATGTGTAACCTTTTTATGTGATCAAAGTCAAGTCTGTCTGTGTGGTGACATTTTCCTGCTGTGTCGTCTGTCTGAATGATTGGGTTTGTGTATTTGACTGAGGGTTGTTCTGTTCCACTGTGTTTCTTAGGAGCTGAAAGACCTAACTCATCGAAACGAATGCCTGGACCTTAAAGGTAAGCCTATACTAAGACACACGCATACAAAAACACGCACGTACACTACCGGTCTTACTTTAGGTGGAACTGTGTGTCCCTCCAGGTGAGAAGCTGGACTATAAGGCGTGTGAGTCCCTGGAGGAGGTGTTCAAGAGGGTCCAGTTTAAAGTGGTGGACCTGGAGCAGACCAGCCTGGATGAAGATGTATGTTTGTCCACACTCTTTCCCCCTCTTCTCCCTTCCCGGTTTTCCCCTACCATCTTCCATTTACCATGTCTCTTCAACTCTTTCTCATTATTTTTTCCCCTCCTTTGTCCCTGTCCTGTCATTCCCCCTCTGTTTTCCTCTCCCTCCCTCCCTTTGACAGGATGTCTAGTGTTTCCCAGGGTCGTGTGATTACTCTAGAGCTCTGAGTGTAAACACTATTCGAGAGGGGTTGGGTTGAGACAGACGGACAGACGGTCAGACAGAGCTCTATTGAGTCTGACCACTTATTTCCTCAAACAGATATTTGTAGGCTTGGCTCGATGAGCGGATGAGAGACACACACATACACACACACACGGTCAGACACAGACAGACAGCTCTACTGTAGAGCAGAGGGACACAAACCGACGCAGCTGAGTCTGACCAGTTATTTCCTTTTGTAGACTTAGCTCCATGAGCTACTCGCTCATGTACAGTAAATGCACACACGTGTTGTCCATGCTTGCACAGACTATACTGTAGACCTACACTTTTATACATTCATGTGTGCATGCATAGATGCACCGACAGTACTGAAGAGATACGTCACGGTATAAATGCTTTTTTTAAAAATATAAATAATGAGTTTATTTTTTTTATTTTTTTTTATAACATACAGCAACACTTGTAGGGAATATGTTTAGGGAATATTTTTCTGATCTTATCTTAGTAGTTAGGACATAAGGCCAGTGTAAAGTGTGGCCTAACATTTGCTCCTCTCTAAACATCTCTCTCCTCTCTTCCTCCCAGGGTGCGTCAGCTCTCTTTGACATGATTGAGTACTATGAGTCTGCCACACACCTCAACATTTCCTTCAACAAGCACATTGGCACCCGCGGCTGGCAGGCCGCAGCCCACATGATGAGGAAGGTGAGAGGTCTTGACCTCGAGGGGTGTGAAATTAATGGTAGAACAGAGGATGTGATGCATGATATTATCACCAACTATCTTTTATGGATTTTCTAAATGATTTTCTGAATGTTTTATTAGTCTTATGTACGGGATACACATGGTATATACTGTCCAACGAAATGTTTACTTGCAGGTTCATCCTCGACAAAGCAACAACCAATAAGAAAAGATAAGAATACGGGCATGAAGGAAATGGCTCAGTAGAATAGAATAAACATTGTAGCATAAGTATAGTACAGGAAGTTGCGATTTATAGTCCAATGTTTTGACTTTTAGGGATTGGGGTCAAGTGTTTTTAAATCTTGCAGTATTTAGTAATCATAATAAGCAAGTGATGGGCTCTTCAATGACACAATGGGTAGAATCCAGCAGCATGTGTTGAATGCATTGAAACCAACGGGGTTTGCAACGTATCCTATCCCCTGAGTTGATGAAACACAGTGAGTCATTAACACATAGTCCATGTCTGTTTAGAAAGACATCTCCCCTGGGCATGTATGATGATGAGACTTGCCTGCGGTCTCCACCTTAAGCACCCCCTGGGGCAGCGATCGGATGCTCGGGCATGCCGAAGGTTTTTTCTATTAATATGTTCAGTGCACATACACGCATGCGCTTTTTTGGCGTACGTGTTAGTGTAGCAGACAGGGATCTGTGAAACTCACTCCTCGGCGTGAAGCGCCGCCCCGTGCTCAATTTGAAGGCCTCTTTCAATAGCGTGATGTATAGAGACGCTTCAGGAGGGAGGTCACGTGTTTGCAAGGCAGAGGTCCTGGGATTGAGCCTCTGAGCCAAATCGCAGGCAAAGAAATACTCTGAGCAAGCAGAGCGACGTCCTTTACATTAGCAGAGGTGCTGTGCGTGTCTGGACATGGCTATGAATATGTCATCATCGCTGCATGGGAGTCGTATGTATTTGTTAGAGAATAATGGTATTGGCTTCCAGTACCAGCCAGGGGATAATGCTCTTAACTGGCACTGTGACGTGAGTCATCACTATCAGAGCTCTGATTACAGATTACGGGAGGTTGCTGGATTATGGAAGAGAGGTCAGGTCACAGTAAAACCCGAAGGGGTGTGTGTGTGCCTGCCTGCCTGCCTGCGCACGTTGTTCCCACACCCAGGGATGCTGGGAGGATTATCCAATATACATTTCAAGGACGTCCTCTATACGAGCGTGTTTGTGCACACGTGGTTCAGGGCACATCAACATTTTTCCCCTAGCGACTTTTCGGTTACTGACACAATGCTCTAACCGCTAGGCTACCGGCCGCCCATATTAGCCCCAGCGTACAGTACGTGGGCTGTAGATCGCCGGCTTACCGAAGACACAAGCAAAACTGTCTGCTGTCATGGGTTAGCATGTCTATGTAGCCGATGTGAAATGGCTAGCTAGTTAGCGGTGGTGCGCGCTAGTGGCGTTTCAATCGGTGACGTCACTTGCTCTGAGACCTTGAAGTAGTGGCTGCGGCTTTTGTGGAGCGATGGGTAACGATGCTTCGAGGGTGACTGTTGACGTGTGCAGAGCGTCCCTGGTTCGCGCCCAGGTCGGGCGAGGGGACGGACGTAAAGTCTATACTGTTACATCTACACGGAGGAGAAAATGTTTTTACCTCTGATTGTAAGAAGGTGTCAGTGACTCATGAGGATGTCTGTATGATATCTAGAAAATGGGTATCCTTTGTACAACTGCGTATGTAAAAAGGGCTAAAATAAATATGATTTTTGAAATGTTGGTTTGTGTTTTTGTCTGTCACCAGACGAGCTCTCTGCAGTACCTTGACGCCCGCAACACGCCCCTACTGGACCACTCTGCCCCGTTTGTGGCACGGGCTCTCCGCATCAGCGGCAGTCTTGCTGTGCTGCACCTGGAGAACGCTGGGCTCTCTGGACGACCACTCATGCTGCTGGGTAACAGGACGGAAAGAGAGGAGACAGGAAATCATCACTGTGTTAACTGAGAAGTTTTTTTGCCTCCATTTCCTCATCCTTCACTCATTTGTGTCTCCCTCCCTCCCTCCCTCTCTTCAGCCACGGCTCTGAAGATGAACATGAACCTACGGGAGCTGTACTTGGCTGATAACAAGCTGAACGGCCTGCAGGACTCTGCACAGCTGGGCAACCTGCTCAAGTTCAACTGCAACATCCAGATACTGGACCTCCGCAACAACCACATACTGGACTCTGGTAGGGATATAGCTCACTGCTATCATCTCACCAACCTCTTCACTCTGTTTCTCGTCCAGTCCTCTCTCTCGCTCCCTTTCTCACCCTGTCTGAACATTTCTCACTCTTTCTCTCTCGCTCTCATTTTCTCTGTTTCTTGTCTGTCGATCTCTCACACAACTTTTCTGCCACATCATGACAACCTTGTAACCCAGTGTTGAGTTTTCCGTCTCGTAGTCCAAAAGGTCAGGTCTACAGGTCTAGCCCTAACCTCTCTCTACCTCTCCCTCTGTGTGGTGTACAGGTCTGGCCTATGTCTGTGAAGGCCTGAAGGAACAGAGGAAAGGCCTGGTCACTCTGGTGCTCTGGAACAACCAGCTAACGCACAATGGCATGGGCTACCTCGCAGCTGCACTGGTAAACACACACACACAACAAAAATATAAGACGTTTTAATGTCACATACACAAGTACAGTGAAATGCGAAGCATCTTGCTCATGTGCGTGCACACACATACAAATGTAATACAGTCATTAGGGTTGAGGAAACTGTGGTTTGCATGTGCTCCCTGGACTCTGCTGATTAAACAGTTCTGTGTGTGTCTGGAGCCTGCCTCACATGTCCCCCATATAAAACAGACTATGAATCTCTATGGGTTCCCTGCAGAACCATAGACATGCGTTTGCAGTTACATTGGACACCATTCTGTGCATGAAGTTCATAACACGGCCGAGGCAAGCTATACAGTTAAATGAACTGTAAAGAATCCCACCCATATGGCTAATGTGACTGACGGTCAGTCAGGCAGGTTTTGCTTTCAGTGATGTCAATAGCAGTGCAATGTAACTCTTTGGTGTGCCCTTTCCCTCCCACTGCTATCTCCCCCGCCCAGCCTGTCTCTTGGCTTGTCCTGTCAAGACAGAGAAGCTGGGCTCAGCTTTAAAAGCTGGGCCTTGAATTAGGCATGGTAGTGATGTCTATATCTAGGCCTGTCAGTCAGTGGGATGGTGGCTCATGCACGTACTAGTGCTGCTCCCAACTGAGGGAGCGTGTTTTTCAGACTGGGTGGATGATATTGTGATTAGGGATACACGATATATCGGCCGACATTAGCTAAAAATGCCAACATCGGTATCGGCCTGGTGTCGAGTTTAACGCTGACGTTAAATCCCGATGTCAAAGCTACGGTGCATACCTATATAACGTAGGTGCATGACGTAATAACGCCAAGTAAAATGTTGCGCTACAAGTGCAACACAGCATTCCTGACCTAGCCCACACAATATCTGCTGTGTGGCTGGAGCAGTCATTTCAAAGAGTAAGAACATTTCAGCGAGACAACTCAAAGGCGAAATCCATTAAAGCCAAGATAATGGAATTCATTGCCCTTGACAGTTGACCGTTCTGTCGTGGGTGATGGCTTTCGCCGACTGGTCGAGCACCGGTACACACTACCAAGTACGCTATGTTTTCAGATGTTGCTCTACCGGAGTTGCACAGTAATAGCGTCACTGCCATTAGCTTCACGACATACATACTATGGAACGCCGTTTGGGTCTTTGCATGTCAAAAAAGATACAGTAGCACTGTCAAGGCTATACACAAAGTCTGCAAACACCGGTCACGAACGATGTGTTTACAATACCGCGTTGGTAATGAAGCATAATTTGTTCGACCGCAACTTCTGGGGTAGCTAGCTTTAGCTTGGTACCTTGCTAGCACACATACAACCAGCCTGAAAACAATGACCAGTAGAAACTACAGTCATTTTAATTATTCTTAGCAATGATTTAGGAATCCTAGTAAGTATTAGATAGGTTACCACTTGTTGTTCGCCTATTGAAATTGAACTGCAGTTCATGAAAATAAATAAATAGTTAGCCAGCTACTTAACCCTGTTGTCCAAAGCTAACGTTGTAAACAGCCATCTGGCTAGTGAGGCTCAACCAGACCGGGTTATGTGTTGTGAAGCTAGCCACAATAAGGATTAGGCACAATAGTGCAATTTTGCCTTCAAAATAAAAGTATGTAATTTACAGTGATGCAAATGAATACAGATGGTATAATTATGCCATACTTTTATTTTGAAGGCTAACTGCAAAGTCGACTTGCGGCTAATCCTTATTATGGCTAGCTTCACATAGATGGGTCCGACCCCCAAATAAGAACGGTCTTATAAATGATGGTTATTTTAGATTACACCTAGCTATATAGTTACTGAAACAGATTGTTGTGTTATTTGACACGTCAAATAGTGTTATTTGACACGCAAAGACCCAAATGGCGTTCCATAGAAATCCTGGTTAAGAATGAAATGACGAAACAGCACAGCAAGTAAGTGAAAGAAATAGGTTTTGATTATGTTTTACTGGTAATGGGGACATAGGTAAATGCCAACAAAATAACTTTTTGGTCGGTGTGTGTGTGTGTAACATTTATTTAACTAGGCAAATCCGTTAAGACTAAATTATTTACCATTTACAGATGACTATGGGCCAATTGTGCGCCGCCCTATGGGACTCCCAATCACGGCCGGATGTGATAGCCTGGATTTGAACCAGGGATTGTAGTGGCGTGTGTGTGTTAACTATTTAACTGTACTAGAATGCTTAAAAGGACGCCAGTATTTTAAATGTCGGCTATTATCATCGTTTATTTGCAAGGAAAATATTGGATATCGGTATCGGCCAAAAATGTCATATCGGTGCATCAGTACTTGTGTTTATACTGTATATTATCCAGTTGGCATGAAGGTTAGTTGGACCTCCAGATGGACAGGTTTGGTACGACTGATACTTCCTACCTCACCATATCAAAATATAGAAATTTAAGGCAGCAGCTACTAGAATGATGTCCCTTTTAGATTGAGGAGTGTGGGGGAGTGTTGGGGATACTGAGGCCTTCTGGGAATGTTGGCACGTAGACACAAGATTCCGGGTCTTCAGAGAGGCCTGTCAGCTAGCATTCCCATCAGGGACTGGGTCCAGTGGTGCAGAAGACACGCTCTGGACATTCCTCTAACACTCATGCAAGAAATCCCATGACTGCAGACCTGCCAGCATGCACGCATTTTGCGTACCAACTACGCAATTCTCTGTCCATGTACGCAGGTATGAGATCCAAGTTAAAAGTACGCAGAAATTAATAGGGCTTGATTTATTTGTAGTTTTTTAAAACATTTTAATAATTAATAAATCCACTGAGTAAATCTAACATCCCGATTCTTGAGCTGCAACACAGACATGTACGGAGTTTGTGTCAATGGACATGGAGATTAATACATCATTATTTGACGTAGCTACCTCGTGTCTGCCCCTCCTGTTTGTTGTGATGCTGAGTTTGCCGACTGTCAGCTGTACGTAAACACATGGACAAATCCCTTTTCGAACATAAGATGGACATTCAGTGGGCTCTAAAGTGCCAGCAGTTAACTCACATTTGCTAGTGAGAGAAATTCAATGCACATATGAAAAATAACTTGACGCATTTGTGCGGTTATGATACATAATTCTGCGTCTCATTAGTTGTATTTTCCACGTAACGTTACGAGGATCACGCAACCTGATAGACTGTACTGTAATTATGATCCGCATTACAAAAGTATAATCAAAAATAAATATGAACATCTTGGCATTAAATGAAGTCGGGAGTTTAGAAGACTGCCCGATGAATGAGTGTCCGCTATTAGCTATAGAGGCAATGCTTCTAAAATGCCTTTGCACTAGATTTGCAAATTGAATCTCCAATTTGGCTCGCGCATGTGGTACTCTAAAAAGTTGGACAGAGTTGGCAGGTCTGTGACTGCCTCCACTGCACTCATAATGGGAGAGAGACATGTGCATGTAGGTTTAGAACACCTACTCATTCAAGGGTTTTTCTTTATTTTACTATTTTCTACATTGTAGAATAATAGTGAAGACATCAAATTTATGAAATAACACATATGGAATCATGTAGTAACCAAAAAAGTGTTGATTTGTTTAAAATATTTTATATTTTAGCTTCAAAGTAGCCCCCCTTGATGACAGCTTTGCACACTATTGGCATTCTCTCAACCAGCTTCACCTGGAATGCTTTTCCAACTGTCTTGGATGAGTTCCCACATATGCGGAGCACTTGTTGGCTGCTTTTCTTTCACCCTGCAGTCCAACTCATCCCAAACCATCTCAATTTGTTTGAGGTCGGGTGATTTGTGCAAGGCTGGTCATCTGATGCAGCACTCCATCACTCTCCTTCTTGCTCAAATAGCCGTTACACAGCCTGGAGGTGTGTTGGGTCATTGTCCTGTTGAAAAACAAATGATAGTCCCACTAAGCGCAAACCAGATGGGATGACGTATCGCTGCAGAATGCTGTGGTAGCCATGCTGGTGAAGGGTGCCTTGAATTCTAAACAAATCACTGACAGTGTCACCAGCAAAGCACCCCCACACAATCACACCTCTTCCATGCTTCACGGTGGGAACCACACATGCGGAGATCATCCGTTCTTCAACTCTTCTCACAAAGACACACCGGTTGGAACAAAAAATCTCAAATTTGGACTCATCTGGCCAAGGACAGAATTTCACCAGTCTAATGTCCATTGCTCATGTTTCTAGGCCCAAGCAAGTCTCTTATTGTTGTTGTCCTTTAGTAGTGGTTTCTTTGCAGCAATTTGGCCATGAAGGCCTGATTCACTTCTGAACAGTTGATGTTGAGATGTCTGTTACTTGAACTCTGACTATAGTTTACATACACATACACCTTTAGCCAAATACATTTAAATTCAGTTTTTCACAATTCCTGACATTTAATCCTAGTAAAAATGCCCTTATTATGTCAGTTAGGATAACCACTTTATTTTAAAAATGTGAAATGTCAGAATAATAGTAGTGATTTATTTCAGCTTTTATTTCTTTCATCACATTCAAAGTGGGTCAGAAGTTTACATACACTCAATTAGTGTTTTGTAGCATTCCCTTTTAAATTGTTTAACTTGGGTCAAAATTTTGGGTAGCCTTCCACAAGCTTCCCACAATAAGTTGGGTGAATTTTGGCCCATTCCTCCTGGCAGAGCTGGTGTAACTGAGTCAGGTTTGTAGGCCTCCTTTGCTCGTACACGCTTTTTCAGTTCTGACCACAAATGTTCTATAGGATTGAGGTCAGGGCTTTGTGATTTACAAACAAGCTTCAACTTCCTGACTGATGTTGCTTCAATATATCCACATGATTTTTCTCCCTCATGATGTCATCTATTTTGTGAAGTGCACCAGGCCCTCCTGCAGCAAAGCACCCCCACAACATGATGCTGCCACCCCCGTGCTTCATGGTTGGGATGGTGTTCTTTGGCTTGCAAGCCTCCCCCTTTTTCCTCCAAACATAACGATGGTCATTATGGCCAAACAGTTCTATTTTTGTTTCATCAGACCAGAGGACATTTCTCCAAAAAGTACAATCTTTGTCCCCATGTGCAGTCGTAAACCGTAGTCTGGCTTTTTTTTATGGCGGTTTTGGAGCAGTGGCTTCTTCCTTGCTGAGTGACCTTTCAGGTTATGTCGATATAGGACTTGTTTTACTGTAGATATTGACACTTTTGTACCCGTTTCCTCCAGCATCTTCACAAGGTCCTTTGCTGCTGTTCTGGGATTGATTTGCACTTTTGCACCAAAGTACGTTAAGCTCTAGGAGATAGAACGCGTGTCCTTATTGACCGCTATGACGGATGTGTGGTCCAATGGTGTTTATACTTGCGTACTATTGTTTGTACAGATAAACGTGGTACCTTCAGTCATTTGTAAATTTCTCCCAAGGATGAACCAGACTTGTGGAGGTCTACAATTTTTAATCTGAGGTCTTTGCTGATTTCTTTTGATTTTCCCATGATGTCAAGCAAAGAGGCCCTGAGTTTGAAGGTAGGCCTTGAAATACATCCACAGGTATACCTCCAATTGCCTCAAATAATGTCAATTAGCCTATCAGAAGCTTCTAAAGCCATGGCATCATTTTCTGGAATTTTCCAAGCTGTTTAAAGGCACAGTCAATTTAGTGTATGTGAACTTCTGACCCACTGAAAAACAGTATATTTTCTGCCCACTGTCCTATGCTATGTGTAAACCCTGTTCCTCTCTCTCTCGCTCTAGCCCTGTACCCAGAGTTTGGAGACCCTAAATCTGGGCCATAACTCTGTGGGGAACGAGGGGGTCCACAAGCTGAAGGACGGGCTGATCTCTAACCGCTCGGTGCTCAGGCTGGGCCTGGCGTCCACCAAGCTGTCCTGCGAGGGTGTGTGTGTGCACGCATGTTGTGTGTGTGTGTGTGTCCTTGTTTTGCTATTTACAGCTATTACAATCATTTTGATTGAAAACAACTCATTGTGCATGTAAACAGAGCTGTTAGTGTGTGAAAAGGCATTGAGCTGAGCCCTGTACCACCACCTCTCCCCCTGTACCACCACCTCTCCCCCTGTACTGTATGTCAGGTGCCGTGGCGGTGGCTGAGTTCATCGCCGAGAGCCCCCGGCTGCTGCGTCTGGACCTGAGGGAGAATGAGATCAAGACGGGGGGCCTCATGGCCCTCTCCCTGGCCCTCAAAGTCAACACCTCCCTCCTACGCCTCGACCTGGACCGAGAGCCCAAGAAAGAGACTGTGAGAGAGGGGGGAAGGGGGAGGTGATGGGGAGAAGTACAGAAAGGAGGGGGAACTGTATGCAAATTGCCCTTTTGTAATACATTGTCAAGATGAATTGTGTTGTCCAGGGAAAATAAATGGGAAAATTAATTTGCAGGAATGGGGGGAGTAAGGTTGACGTAGATGGGGGAACATCAATGTATGAACCACCGATATCTCCTAGTTCTCATCCCTCTGTTTTTTCCCAGGTGAAGAGCTTCATCGATACACAGCGTTCCCTGCTGGCTGAGATCCAGAACGGCTGCAAGCGGAACTTCATCCTAGCCAAGGAGAAGGAGGAGACCGAGCAGCAGATGCATTCAGCCTCAATGGCCGAGATAGCAACCGAGGACAGAACCGAAGAGGAGGATGGAGCTGATTCCGGCGAGCATGTTGAAAAAGATGGGAAAGACGGTGAGTGTGAGGGAGGAGAGGAAGGAGTAAAAGACACTGAGAGCCTGACTGACAGCCAATCGGCAGTGTGCTCTGAGGGAATAGTGTTGCCTTTGCTGTTGGAGTCAGACTCGGACACAGACGACGATGAGGAGGAAGAGGTGGTTCTCTCTAAAGCGCCCACCGTCTCCCCTGTCCCCAAACACACTGGCCCTTCACTCCGGGCAGCGACAAACCAGCACCCCCTCAGTGCCTCACAGATGCCAACCGCTCCCTCTACACCACCAGCTACGGGGGCTTTCATTTCAGGGATCACCGTCACGGAGTCCACGGGCCCCCCCGGTACACCCCCTTCGCCGGGCCGCTGTATCTCTGTGTCGAGCCCCGGGAGGGGCCACAAGATCTTCATGGTGACCAGAGTAGAGAGCCCCTCTGACCAGCAGCAGGTTCTGGGGAAGATTGGCCTGTCCAACCCCCAGGCCTCAAAGGAGCCAGTGGTGTCACTAGTGAAGCAAACCACACATCGACCACAGCCCCCTTCACAACCCTCACAGGAGGAGGTGAGAACAGAACAGACACAACCCCAGACCACACCACTGACACAGGAGGTGACACAGAGCCTGACAGAACAGACACAACCCCAGACCACGCCCACGCCACTGACACAGGAAGTGACACAGAGCTTGACAGAACAGACACAACCCCAGCCCACGCCACTGACACAGGTGAGACAGAGCCTGACAGAACAGACACAACCCCAGACCACGCCCACGCCACTGACACAGGAAGTGACACAGAGCTTGACAGAACAGACACAACCCCAGCCCACGCCACTGACACAGGTGAGACAGAGCCTGACAGAACAGACACAACCCCAGACCATGCCCACGACACAGGAGCTGGTCCAGAGTTTAGATGAATCACAGACAATAGATCCTAAACAGACGGAGCAGAGTCCTGTTGCGCCAGAGGAACCTTCTTCAGAGGAGGCCGTAGTAGAGACTCCTAATGACCCATCTGAGACGCTAGAACTACCATCCAACCTCCTAACCCAACCCACAGAGGAGGAAGTTGAGGGCGTTCTAGACCGTTCGCAACCAAGAACAGCAGCCCAGCCGTCACACACACCGTCCCTTCCTACAGAAGATGTAGCCACTCAATCACTAGCATCACCCCAACAGACAGAGCAGATGGTAGAGACAACTACAGAGCCCCGGCTAGAACAGTCTGCTGTTGAGCAGCAGTCCACTGAAGCTGTGCTGGAAGGAGAGGAGGCGGTGGTAGAAAAGGAGGCGAGTCAGGACCCAGTAGAAGAGACAATTTGTAAACAGGCAGAGTCTCAAACCAACACAGAGGAAGTTGAGATGCAGTCAGAACGGCTTCCACAGCAGGAACAGGCTAGCGACACAGTTCAGCAACCGTTAGCGCCTCAGCTAGCGATGCAGACTAACACTAAGCCCCTGGGGGGTCTGCTTCTAACAGCACCACTCAAGTCACAGCCTGAAACAGTGCAGCCAGACTCTGAGCTTCTGCCCCCAGAACAGGAACCGGCAGAGACACTTCCACAGGCACACCGACAGGTGGTGCCAGAGAGTCCCTCTGAGCAGGGAGCCACAGAGAGTGAAGCAGAACAGGAACTATATCTGTCAGAGGAGGAGCAGCAGCAACTAGCACAACAGGCACTTCCTGTGCAGGTGGAGCAGCAGCAACAACAACGTCCTGTTCTAGAGCAACTACAGCAGCAGCCTCCCCAACCAGAGGGGCAATCACAGACCACCCTTCCCGCCGAGCCCTCACCTGTTCCAGCCGAGACAGACACTTCTCTGAAGGTGGAGGGCCGTAGCTCCCCTCCCAAGGCAGAGGAGTCCCCAGACGAGAGCTCCACAGACGAGGGGGAGAGCATGGAGGAGATGATGGGCTCGGCCCTGCCCAACGGCCTGAAGCCAGAGTTCGCCCTTCACCTGCTGGATACCGAGGGCCCCAAGCCTGGGCCTGGCAGCTGTGTGATGGAGCACGGTGAGTCACAGGCTCTGAGGGAACACCCTGTCTGTAGTGGGACAACAGGGTTGTAACCGACACATGCATACAGTACACACACACAATAGACCTGCGGACACACACAAAGTCTGACGAAGTGTGTGTATGTGCATTCTCCAGTGAGTGTGACGGCAGAGCTGAGCTGTGGTCAGGATCTGGAGGAGCTGTTGCTGGAGGCCAGCCTGGAGACTGGGAGAGACGCACCATAGCCCTGTCATGGTACACCTACACTAACTACAACGACACATTTGCGGTAACGCACACAAAATGAGACGTCGTTATTTGATATAGTGTCGGTCGGCCAATGTGTTCTCTAATGTTGGTCCTTTCTGTTTCTTCTGCAGTGGTTCTGTAGGAGAGAGGAACACGGGAACTCGTATCGTCTGTGTCTCGGTGACTCTTGTTGCTCCTACAATTTTTTTTTCTTCTCCTGTTGTCATAATCCCACAACTCACCACCGCCATGACAACGGAGGACCAGTTGTCATCTAAGTAATACACCTAAAAAAAAAATAAAAAAAAGACACAACAATAATCATTGAGCTTCATCACAGCACGTAATGAATTAACTACGTCTTCAACCGAAGTGCGCGCACACACATTTTAAAGAAAGTAATAAAAAAACAAGAAGAAAGTCACACTAACCTTTTGCCTATCAGGTAACAGGGAGCTGGGGGGGGAGGGGGTGAGAAAGAGGTAGAGAGGGAAGGAGGGGCTTAATCACTGCTCTACCCCAAGACACAGGACACACTGCTCACCCCCTGCTCCACCCCGACCTGTGTTCTTGATAGTGTCGTGAGCGTGCACACTGACACACAACCTTACTATTGCCCTCTGCTGGAGGAAAGAGAATGTGCACAGCTGTGTGTGACAGTGTGGGACCCAGCCAAGAGGACCTGCTGGCTTTTTAGTGTGTCATTCTCTGACAATGACAGTTGGGCACAGAGGGTTTTATAACCAAGGAAGGTGTGACAGGAGAAGGCATTTGTTTTGTGCGTATTTGTCTTGTTAGTTTTATTTGCCCCCCCCCCCACCCTCCCCCACCCCACCTCGTAAGGGATCTCTGCCAAAGTGACCGCTTTCTTTTCTGTTCCTTCCGTTGGCTTTGTCCCCCTCAGGAATCGTCCCCTCCAGTCTCTCTCCAGCAACGCTCTGGAACATCCAAACCATCTGTCATCTGCCAAAAACACAGTGTCTCAATCAAAACTTATTTTGGGATCAGATAGCAGAATTACTCTAATCTAAAGCCTTCTGGAAACCTCTGTAAATGTTGGATAACAAAATGTCTGCCTTGATGGAGTAATGCCATTCATTAGAGTAAGTCTTCTCTTCTTTTTTTCCTCCACCGGACAGTTATCTCAGACATTCTTTTCCAGACAGATGTTCATGTTTGTCCGACCAGAGTGATTAAATGTAGTGCGACACTCGATAGGAGTATAAAGAAAAAGTAGTTCTGACTTTGTCTTTCGTGTCCTCCCCTCTTTCTTTCAGTCTTCTGCTGGTACAACACTGTGCCATCTCTTTTCCCAGCTCTACGCAGGATTAATGTTGCCTTCGACTCGGCTAGGTTTAAATTTCATCTCCTTTTGTTTTGCTGCTTGGAGAAATCAGTCGTTTGTATTTATTTTATATGAGCCTTTTACTTTGTGATTTATTGTTCTCCCCTTCTCTCCCTCTTTTTATTAGTTATTTTCCATGGGGTTAGCTTTTAAAGATTTCCCCTCTTTGGTGTATATTTCAGATTCAAATGAGAGAAATTATTACGTTGAGTTTTTTTTGAGGGGGGGGGGATAAATGAGACTGCTGGGTGGAGGGATCAACGGTTATGGCAATAGTGAGGGAGAGTGTAGTTATGAAAATAAACGAAAAGGACGTTTTCTTAAGGAGGGGCAGTGTGAGTGGTGGTTGACATCACTGACAACACACTGACTGAGAGACTCCCTGTTTTGAGACATCACATCTTAAACACTACTGTGCTAGGTTAAGCTATGGCCACCTGGGGGCGCTGGGGCTGCTGGTTTTATCCTTTCTAGATGTAGATATACTGTATTACCCAACAGCAGTTACTGCTTAAGACTTTTGTAGGCCAGGAGGACATTGATTTGAACACAAACAGGTGGGTGAAAGTTTGAGTGGACTTCCCAACAACACTGAGGACATGTGAGCCCTGAATGCCCAACACTGTGAACCTATGGGCCAGCTACCAAGGGCCCTATTCAACTTGTATCCAAAAGATTCCAGGGTAAGGTAAAAACTTGCTTTCTTACAGTGCAAGAAGAATACAAGTTTGACTCAACCGCGGGATCCTCTGGATATAGGTTTTGGTTGAGTAGAGCCCCTTGTTTCAATCCCTCTGTTCTTTCACCCCTGGTCAACCAGGTTGTTTTTCAACCCAAATCCTCATTGCTGTGCTGCCCTCACTATTTGTAATGCTTACATTTTTTTTTTGTGTCATTTTTAATTATTTGTTAAATTAATTGAAATGTGCTGGTAATCACAAAGATATGTATGGCAACTTTTTTTGTTCCTCTCTCAAATAAATGCATGTAATGACTAATGAAGTGACTGGGAGTGTTTCACTTAAAATACTCTTTGGGAACGGCATTGATTTATTGGATATTCTGAATGGAAGTGATTGGGAGTTTTCTGAAAATACTTCATTTGACGGACCATCATATTTAGTACAAAGTACTGTAGGTCTGAAAGTCTGTTCTACAATGCTATTCCGCTGGTAAGTACTATCCAATCACCAAGCAAAGTAAATGCTGCTAGTGTTTCCATGATATTGCTCTACAGTAATACTTTTTTTTGTATGTTTAAGCAAATTAGCCAATGGCCATATTTAATTTATTCCGATGTAGAGAAGAGGAATTTATTGGTCAACGTGGCATGGTCCTAAAAAGGCTTTCTATAAGAGGAAGGAAATGGCATGGCTTTAACTGACAATGTCACAGCACAACAGTTTTATAGAGACTCTCAAGTTAATAAAATAGGTATTTGTAGGAGGCCATTGTTAGTGTTTCATAGGCCTGTTACAAGAGGTTTCTAACCTACATTGTACAAATTCTGGAGCTTTGAGACATTAGAACCAGACGAGAGGATGGAGTGAGTGAGATGCCTATGCAAAATGACAATCACCTTTGTTGGTTTCAGGTTGGTTTGATGTTCTCTGGTGACGATATAGAATAAGAATACTGTGTATCTCAATGAGTGTTTTGCTGTCTTATGTTCTGAGGTAGGGGATGTGAACCTGTTCTGAGTTGTATGAGGTTAAGGTGATAGTGCTTTGTGTGGAAGGAATTAAGACGGTTAATGTACGAGGGTTACATGTAGTAATCCACTTCACTTAGAACCACGGACACAATCAAATCAAATTGTATTTGTCGCATGCGCAGAATACAACAGGTGTGGACTTGACCGTGAAATGCTTACTTACTTAGGAAAATATTTACTAAATAAACTATAGTGAAAAAGAAATAAAAAAATCAGAAAGTAACACACAAATTACTTAACAATAACAAAGCTGTATACAGGGGGTACCGGTACCGAGTCAATGTGCGGGGGTACAGGTTAGTGGAGGTCATTTGTAAAGTGACTATGCATTGAGGATAAACAGTTGCAGCAGTGTAAAAAAAGAGAGCGGGGCGGGGGGGGTGTCAATGTAAATAGTACAGGTGGCCATTTGTTCAGCAGTCTTATTGCTTGGGGCTAGAAGCTGTTAAGGAGCCTTTAGGTACTAGACTTGGCGCTGCGGTACGGCTTGCCATGCAGTAGCAGAGAGAACAGTCTGACTTGGGTGACTGGAGTCTGACCATTTTTGGGGCCTTCCTCTGACACACCTAGTATAAAGGTCCTGGATGTCAGGAAGCTTGGCACCAGTGATATACTGGGCCGTTCGCACTACCCTCTAGTGCCTTACGGTCAGAGGCCGAGCAGTTACCATACCAGGCGACGATGCAACCGGTCAGGATGCTCTCTGGTGCAGCTGTATAACGTTTTGAGGATCTGGGGATCTTTTCAGTCTCATGAGGGGGAAAATGTGTTGTCATTGCCCTTTTTTTCCCCCTAACCTTTATTTAACCCGGTAGGCTAGTTGAGAAAGTTCTCATTTGCAACTGCGACCTGGCCAAGATAAAGCAAAGCAGTTTGACACGTACAACAACAGTTACACATGGAATAAACAAAGATACAATCAATAATACAGTAGAAAAATCTAGATACAACATGTGCATATGAGGTAGGATAAGAGAGGTAAGGCAATAAATAGGCCATGGTGGCGAAGTAATTACAATATAGCAGTTAAACACTAGAATGGTAGAATGTGCAGAAGATGAATGTGCAAGTAGAGATACTGGGGTGCAAAGGAGCAAGATAAATAAATACAGTATGGGAATGAGGTAGATTGGATGGGCTATTTACAGATGAGCTATGTACAGGTGCAGTGGTCTGTGAGCTGCTCTGTCAGCTGGTACTTAAAGATAGTGAGCGAGGTAAGAGTCTCCAGCTTTAGTGATTTTTGCAGTTCGTTCCAGTCACTGGCAGCAGAGAACTGGAAGGAGAGGCGGCCAAAGGAAGAATTGGCTTTGGGTGTGACCAGTGAGATATGTCTGCTGGGGCGCGTGCTACGGGTGGGTGCTGCTATGGTGACCAGTGAGCTGAGATAAGGCGGGGCTTTACCTAGCAGAGACTTGTAGATGACCTGGAGCCAGTGGGTGTGGCGACAAATATGAAGCAAGTGCCAGCCAACGAGCATACAGGTCACCGTGGTGGGTAGTATATGGGGCTTTGGTGACAAAACAGATGGCACTGTGATAGACTGCATTCAATTTGTTGAGTAGAGTGTTGGAGGCTATTTGTAAATGACATCGCAGAAGTCTAGGATCGGTAGGATGGTCAGTTTTACGAGGGTATGTTTGGCAGCAACGGTGAAGGATGCTTTGTTGCGAAATAGGAAGCCAATTCCAGATTTAATTTTGGATTGGAGATGTTTAATGTGAGTCTGGAAGGAGAGTTTACAGTCTAACCAGACACCTAGGTATTTGTAGTTGTCCACATATTCTAAGTCAGAACCGTCCAGAGTAGTGATGCTGGACGGGTGGGCAGGTGTGGGCAGCGATCGGTTGAAGAGCATGCATTTAGTTTTACTTGCATTTCAGAGCAGTTGGAGGCCACGGAAGGAGAGTTGTATGGCATTGAAGCTCGTTTGGAGGTTAGTTAACAGTGTCCAAAGAAGGGCCAGAGGTATACAGAATGGTGCCGTCTATGTAGAGGTGGATCAAAGAATCACCAGCAGCAAGAGCGACATCATTGATGTATACAGAGAAGAGAGTCGCCCTGAGAATTGAACCCTGTGGCACCCCCAGAGACAGCCAGAAGTCCGGACAACAGGCCCTCCGATTTGACACACTGAACTCTATCAGAGAAGTAGTTGGTGAACCAGGCGAGTCAATCGTTTGAGAGACCAAGGCTGTTGAGTCTGCCAATAAGACTTGTGATTGAGAGAGTCAAAAGCCTTGGCCAGGTCGATGAATACGGCTGCACAGTATTGTCTCTTATCGATGGCGGTTATGACATCGTTTAGGACCTTGAGCGTGGCTGAGGTGCACCCATGACCAGCTCTGAAACCAGATTGCATAGCGGAGAAGGTACGGTGGGATTCGAAAGGGTCGGTTATCTGTTTTGTTAACTTGGTTTTCAAAGACCTTTAGAAAGGCAGGGTAGAATACATATAGTTCTGTAGCAGTCTGGTTCCAGAGTTCTCCCCCTTTGAAGAGGTGGATGACCACGGCAGCTTTCCAATCTATATGAATCTCAGGCGATATGAAAGAGAGGTTGAACAGGCTAGTAATAAGGGTTGCAACAATTTCTGCAGATAATTTTAGAGAGAGAGGGTCCAGATTGTCTAGCCTGATTTGTAGGGGTCCAGATTTTGCAGCTCTTTCAGAACATCAGCTATTTGGGTTAAGGAGAAGTGGGGGAGTTTTGGGCGAGTTGCTGTGGGGGGTGGAGGGCTGTTGATCGGGGTAGGGGTAGCCAGGTGGAAAGCATGGCCAGCCTTAGAGAAATGCTTATTGAAATTCTCAATTATAGTGGATTTATTGCTGGTGACAGTGTTTCCTAGCCTCAGTGTAGTGGGAAGCTGGCAGGAGGTTGTCTTATTCTCCATGGACTTTAGTGTTTTTAGTTTGTGCTACAGGATTCAAATTTCTGCTTGATAAAGCTAGCCTTAGCTTTCCTAACTGCCTGTGTATATTTGTTGATATATTTAAATGAATGTTCTTACGTGATGTGGACACCAAGGAACTTGAAACTAACGACCCGCTCCACTTCAGCCCTGACGATGTTAATGGGGGCCTGTTCGGCCCTCTTTTTCCTATAGTCCACGATCAGCTCCTTTGTCTTGCTCACAATGAGGGAGAGGTTTTTAGTCCTGGCACCACACTGCCAGGTCTCTGAACACCTCCCAATAGGATGTCTTGTCGGTGATCAGCGAACTTAATGATGGTGTTGGAGTCGTGCTTTGCCAAGCAGTCTTGACTGAACAGGGAGTACAGGAGGGGACTAAGCACGCACCCCTGAGGGGCCCCCGGTGTTGAGGATCAGCATGGCAGATGTGTTGTTGCCTAACCTTATCACCTGGGGGTGGCTCGTCGGGAAGTCCTGAATCCAGTTGCAGAAGGAGGTGTTTAGTCCCAGGGTCCTTAAATTAGTTATAAGCTTTGTGGCACTATGGTGTTGAACGCTGAGCTGTAGTCAATGAACAGCATTCTCACATAGGTGTTCCTTTTGTCCAGGTGATAAATGGCCGTGTGAAGTTCCATTGAGATTGCGTCATCTGTGGAGCTGTTTGCGCGTTATGCAAGTTGGAGTGGGTCTAGGGTTTCCGGCATGATGGTGTTGTGAGCCATGACCAGCCTTTCAAAGCACTTCATACTAATATCCCGTTGGTAGGATAGTCTTAATCGTAGCTCGTCCAGTTTGTTTTCCAATGATTGTACGTAGGGTAGTGGTGGTTTACCTACTCTTCAGCGAACTCTTACAAAGCACCCCTTCCCCTTTTCCTCCGTCTTTTCTTCACGCTGATGGGGATTTGGGCCTTGTCTTGACAAACCAGTATATCCTTCGCGTCGGACTCATTAAAGAAAATCCTCTTCGTCCGAGGTGAGTAATCGCTGTTCTGATGTCCAGAAGCTCTTTTCGGTCATAAGAGACAGTAGCAGCAACATTGTGTACAAAATTAGTTCCACAATGCGAAAAAAACAAACAGCTGGTTAGGAGCCCTTAAAACGTCAGCCATCCCCTCCGGGGCCATTATTACACAATCTGGAACTACAATAACAATAGTGGAAGTCTGGTTCGCATACCAGTCCAAGGCCCAGTACAAGAGCTGACTGAGATAGTTTGGTCAGGCTAGTGACCCCTCTGTGCAATATGTGACCTTTCACCTTTCAAGGGAAGTATTGAGAGATCTGGATATGTCACTGTCTATGCTGTTTTGGTTGCTTGCCATTGTTTTTTTTATCGAATATCATTTTTTTCTTTGAATTTCTATCTTTTTTTTTGTCCATTGGACATGTGTACTGATAGAGATGGTTCTAAAAACAACAGAGAGACCACTCGGATCAGCGATTGCGTACTACAACGACATGGCATACTTGAAGTATAAAGTGGCATTTTGGCCAAGCATTCAGTACTATTCTGGTATGGATATTTATATTCTCTGTTATGTCAAGACTCAAAAGGTTTGTCTTTTAAATCAGATTTCAGGAGATGGCAGGTTCAGTCTTAACTTTCCAAAATGTGACCATGTTAAGATGGTACGTTGAGGGGTGAGGCGGTTCACCGGACCCCCTGAGACGGGCTCATGGGGCGAGGGTATTGTGTGTATGTGGGGGGCGGGGGGGGTTATGTTCTCTTTATATTACTAATTCTGTTCTGAAGGAATTCCAGCCAATACTAATCCAACCCCACCCTCCCACCCCCAGCCGCTTGAATGATCATGAGCTAGAGAGAGGAAAGGAGAGGGGGCTAGAGAAAGCCTTAAACAAACTTCAGAAGTGAAACTATATAGTGGATAAAAATGGAATGATCCTTCATTCCATTCTCTTTCTGTATAGTAGACTCGTGTGACTTGATTGGATAGAGAGACTAAGGGCAGAACCTGGAATTTAAAAAAACCTCAATAGCCATGTTAACGTTTAAGAACTATTTTTCTTTCATGTTTTTTTCCCTTTTCCTAGTGTATCTATGCAAGTATTTCCTTTGTTCTACTTTTCCCCAGCCCAAACTGCCACCCATGAATTGGCTTAAATCCACAATGAAAGCAACACTGAAATCTAATTAAAACGCGACCTTCAGTTCTAAGTCTGCTTTTCTCAGCTTCCCCATTTTACCTTTCATTTCAGTGAACCTATAAGTAATGCAGTGGGTTTCAGCTCCCAGTACACCTCACCTGAAATACATTGGTGTTGTCTTTAGCGCACAGGCAGGCTGTTGAGGTGAATCATATAAACAATGGCTGTGCAACATTGTGACCTGTGGTGTATTGTAGCTTCACCTACGTCTCATAATGTGCTCTTCTAAACTATCTACGGAGGTGAAGTGTCACTTGTTTTTCTTTATTTGTGTTAAAAGTTTTTATGGGATTTGTGTATAATGTTGGTTGAAATTAAGGATTTCCTCATTTCCCGTGTCTCTTGGTTTCATGTTTGTTACCTTGCCTGACTCTTCTTTACAGCTAGGTTCATATGCACGTCTCCAAAACTATGGGGGACAAAGCCTTCATGCTCCCTTGCCCCTCACCTATAGAATGCTCTCCCTGACCATCTGAGACCTGCTCTGTCCACGGGGGGCTTTAAAACCCACTTTTACAGACTTTCTCAAAACCTAGATTGCTTGCCCACTGTTTTTATTGCATCTATATTTATTTTCCCTTGTTAGAGTTTCTGTCATGAAAAGTGCTTTACAAATTACATTTGATTTGTTATTTACTGTATTTTCCACAGGTGTCTTGGTGAAAAATTGTGTAGCATTTGTACGACAGAAAACCCAATGGGCAAACCTGCACGGTGTCAACCGTGTTGAGCACTAGTGTTGTGGTTGACACTCTGCTGTAGTTTTCTGTTCCAGCAGACTGAGTGAAACCGGAGGTGGGACACAGAAGATGTCCCATCAACATTAACAGGTCAACAATCTGGTGTCTAGTTAATGAACCAATGTGGATGTTTCGGAAAGTTACGGGTCAGCAGTGTTAGCTATTAAACTATTTGGGAGTCAGTGGACAGACCAGGCTCATTGTCTTGTGTGTCCGTTCTGGCTAGTGATTCCCTTTGGCATCCGGACAACATACCCAAACAATCACTGTCATAACAACGGTGATGACATGCCCAGTGAGCACAAGATGTCTTTTCAACATCTGATGCTCATAAGAGGGAAATTATGCACATCCACAGATGTCCCGTAGCCTTCCCAGCACCTGTTGATTCTATGTGGGGTAATATATTGTGTAGGCTGATAGATGAACAAATACTCCACATTAGATGTTGATGTTATGTCTTGTAATATTATGCGAGTTGCATAATCAACCAACCGCTGGAGAGCGTGTGCCTGTGATGCTGAAAGAGCAGCTGTAACCTGGGAATGTATATGAGGAGAAGCGTTACTAATTATCTGCTACTCTGGCTGATGTCACTCGTACCTTTTATCCTCTTTTTCATCAAAGGGTCACAAAATCTGTAGGAACCAGCTATTTAACCTTTTTTAAAGGAGTGTTGTTTTTTTTCAAAGGACAGTGGCAAGTGATCAAATGTTTCCTTGCCAGGCCTTTCCTTGGGCTTAGCAGGGCCTGAGGAATGTGCAGGCGTGTTGGTATAAGAGTGAAAGGGGACTTTTCCATGGTGTCAACCCTCATCTAGCCTGTTGGCTCACTGTCCACTGGACTGCACCAAGCTTCTGCACTTAGGCAGGGAGCTGTCAGAGATGGGGCTCTGGCACCGTAATCTAACAGAGTGCCTTTGGAAAGTATTCAGACCCCTTGACTTTTTCCACATTTTGTAACGTTAGTTTTATTCTAAAATGGATTAAATAAAAACACACAATACCCCTTAATGATAAAGTGAAAACAGGTGTTCAGAATTTTTTGCAAATTATTCCAATAATAAACGTGCTTTATATAAGTATTCAGACCCTTTGCTATGAAATGTGACTTGAAATTGAACTCGGCATCCTGTTTACATTGATCATCCTTGAGATGTTTCTACAACTTGTTTGCAGTCCACCTGTGGTAAATTCAATTGGTTGGACATTATTTGGAAACACACACCCCTGTCTATATAAGGTCCCACAGTTGATGGTGCATGTCAGAGCAAAAACCAAGCCATGAGGTCGAAGGAATTGTCAACAGAGCTCCGAGACAGGATTGTGTTGAGGCACAGATCTTGGGAAGGGTACCAAAAAATGTCTGCCTCAATGAAGAGCACAGTGGCTTCCCTCATTCTTAAATGGAAGTTAGGAACTACCAAGACTCTTCCTAGAGCTGGTCTGCCCAGCCAAACTGAGCAATTGGTGCCATGATTATTGTATATATGTGATAACCTTTGTATGCTTGCAATGTGCAATGATGAAAAAGTACTGGGTAAATGGAGATCTACTGCTTTAGTTCTCGGACTGCGAATGGTCTGCACCTGCTGATAGTCACGCAGCCTCAATGCCGAGATAGCAGAGTGAGAAACCACAGTCTAGACATGTTTTTCTCTTCTTAGATACTTTGTATCTAATCCAATGCAACAATATGATTGGCGGTAGGTTGTCCGCACCAACTAGTATAAGGAGGGTTGTTTCGCCACACAGATCTTTACTGTAGACTACGGAGGTATTCTGTATGTGAATCTGTCTGCGACTGCATTTTACTTCAAAGTTTTATACCAACGTTCCTGTGTCTGTGTCATCTATCTGGAAGACTGATTGTTGAAGGAAACTTACATCACCCCATGCAAAGGACCACCCAACAGCAGCATCATGCTGTGGGGATGTTTTTCAGCGGCAGGGAGACTAGTCAGGATCGAGGGAAAGATGAATGGAGAAAAGTACAAAGAGAGCCTTGATGCTCCAGAGCGCTCCGGACCTCAGACTGGGGTGAAGGTTCACCTTCCAACAGGACAACGACTCTAAGCACACAGCCAAGACAACGCAGGAGTGGCTTCGGGACAAGTCTGAATGTCCTTGAGTGACCCAACCAGAGCTTGGACTTGAACCTGAACGAACATCTCTGGAGAGACTTGAAAATAGCTTTGCAGCGATGCTCCCCTTCCAACCTGACAGATCTTGAGAAGGATCTGCAGAGAAGAATGGGAGAAACTCCCCAAATACAGGTGTGCCAAGCATGTAGCGTCATATCCAAGAAGACTTGAGGCTGTAATCACTGCCAAAAGTGCGACAACAAAGTACTGAGTAAAGGGTCTGAATACTTATGTCATTTGATATTTCAGTTTTTTTAAATGTTATATTTATTCTTATTGATACTATGTGCATATACTGAACAAAAATATGAAGCACAACATGTAAAGTGTTGGTCCCATGTTTCATGAGCTGAAATAAAAGAGCCCAGAAACTTTCCATACACACAAAAAGCTTATGTCTCAAATTTTGTGTACAAATTTGTTCACATCCCCGTTAGTGAGCATTTCTCCTTTGCCAAGACAGTCAATCCACTTGACAGGTTTGGCATATCAAGAAGCTGATTAAACATCATTACACAGGAGCACCTTGTGCTGGGAACAACAAAAGGCCACTCAAATGTGCAGTTTTGTCACACAACACAATGCTGCAATTGGTATGCTGACTACAGAAATGTCCCCCGGGTCTGTTGCCAGAGACCAGCCACCTGGACAGCTCATGAAACTGAAGAGTATTTCTGTCTGTAATAAAGCCCTTTTGTGGGTGGCTGCGCCCCTGACCAGTCATGGGAAATCCATAGATTAGGCCCTAATCATTTTATTTAAATTTACTTGATTTCCTTGTAGGAATGTTGCGTTTATATTGTTGTTCAGCATAGTATCATCTTTGCTCAGGTTTAAATTATTTTCACTCGGCATCATCTTTTCCTGAAGTGTGGTCAGTAAAAGGGTTAAATGGGTGGGCTTTCCTCTTGACCCCCACAAGGGAATGGGACAGCGGATAAATGAGGAGGATGATGAGAGCGAATCACCTCACATGACAGCGATTATAACCTGGGAGTTTGGTGGGCGTGGGAGAGAAAGAGAACGAGAGAGAGAGAGAGAGAGAGAGAGAGAGAGAGAGAGGGAGAATAACAGAGCACAGAACACGTGAAGAAATGTCTTAATTCGGCGCGCAAATGTGCATGTATTATCTCACCGCCATTTACCGGGTGATTATTTGACGCTTGTGATCTACCGTTCATCAAAGGTAAAGAAACTCTAAAACAATAATATTATTAACTCCTACCATTAAAAAGTGATAGTGGCAAACCATTTGCCAGTGAGTTTTTTTTCATCTGTCAGACTAGCCTACATTTAAGTGCTCTGAATTTGGAGCATATTGACATATTGGTAAATTCATATGGTAGTGTGTGTGTGTGTGCACGCGTGCCAAGCAGGTTATTCATGCTGTGAAACATGAATTCCTATGTAACTTTTTAGGATCAGCTAGGCTGGAGTATTAGTGAGTTTGGTTGGGACCATTGCAAGGTAACACATTCCACTGAACAAGAGACATGCTAAAGCTCATTTGATACATTTCAAATCAAATTTGTCCATTTATGGCACTGGGCAGACAGGCTAATACTAAAGGTTAAAGAAGGTGCCTGGTTTGTTTGTTTCTATCAGTGCAGTCTTAGAAAAAAAGGTGCTATCTAGAACCTAAAAGGGTTGTCCCCATAGGAGAATTGGAGTGTATATTGTACTTTGGGTAACCAAATAACCTTTGCAGCAGTGGTCATTGATAGGAAGTCCTGGCTTTTACAGACCTTTATGTCATTTTTACATTAACTTGCATCTGATGGGCTGCTCCACCAATATCGAGCATGACATTTGACTTTTTCGTGTGCCTGTATCCTCGGGCAGGTGAGATGGCGAGCAGGTTGGGGCTCCCCCATGACAGTTCCCTACACAGATGCATGCTGGTCCTGACCTTCCTGCTCCTACTGTGCGAGATCGTTGTCAGCCGCCTCTGTAACTCCCTCATCACCATGGTGGATGTCTTCCACACCCTTTTCATCCTCATGCACATGGCTCTTCCTCAACCCACCCTGGGCAGAGGTTCCCCAAAACCCCCACCTGCCTCCCCTCTCTCCACCCCCAACACCTCCACTCAGTCACCTGTCAAAACTCCCCCATATTCCCCAGCCACCTCCGGTGTGTTCCCCAGACCCCTCACCCCTGTGGCCTCCCTGTGTGGCCTGTCCTACAGTGGGGCGAGGGTCCAGCCCCTGGGGGCTCTGATCTCAGCTCTTCTGCTGGCTGCCTTGTGTGTCTCTGTCTCTCTAGAGATCCTCAGCCACACCCTGCAGCCCCACCCTATACAGCGCCCTCTTTTGGCCACGGTGATGGGGGCTGTCAGCCTGCTCTACAACCTCCTGGTGCTGGCGCTCAGCTGGGGCAGCTGGCTTGGGACCAAGACTAGAGCTGCCTGGGAGGGGGAGGAGAGCTCTGTCCTTGGTGTGAATGGAAAAGGCACAGTGCATTCTTTGCTTTTAATATTAATGTCTGTGTGGGAGGGAATTGTGTACAAGTTCTGCATTATTATAGTAGGTTCAGTAGAATATAAGCAATGAGCATCTGTTTGTTTTTCCATTCTTTCCAACACACCACAGTCAAGGTCCAGACCAAAGACAGCAATGCAGTGGGGGGAGAGAATTACATCAGTAACTCCCCTACATCTCTAGATGGTGCCTTCCAAGATGGAACACTTGTACTCTGTAACCCTGGGACCTCCAGTGTCCTGAACCCTGACAGTGATACTCCGCACCCATCCCAGACATCCCCACTCCATACCGTGGCCCCTCAGGGTCCCCTTTCAGACCACTGCCACGGAGCACACACACTCCCTGCAGACTGCAGAACTTCAGAGACACCAAGCAGCTTCCCACATCCAGTGGCCAGTGTCTGTCATCCAAAGGACCTCCACTCTGAAGTGTCTAAGTACAGGGCCTGCAAGGGACACAGAGGTGAGGAATGGTATCTTCCTGTCTTTGACCTTGGCAGTACATTTTACTATTTGGTAGATGAGTAATTTCTATGCTTGGGGACCATGTTGCATTTTGTGGTCTTATCTGTCCTAGTCTGGAATTTAAACAACAAATCAAAAGGAGGACTAGGGAGTCGAGACATGGTCAAAGACTATCCATTTTATGGGGGTGGGGAAGGCTACACCCCATCCCCTGATTGGAGTAAACTATCAGACAACAATACTTGTACTGCGACATACAGCTATTTTCACTCATGTACAGTACATGTAGTTAAATAATTATGCATACCTGTATATCCCTAATTTCCTTTTTCTGCAAATGCTGGATTTTCACTCACAACAGCCAATCCACCATTCATTCTGATTTGAACTCCAACCCTCCGATGTCCACAGATTAACCCATCTTTCCCAGCAAAATACCATTTTGTATTGCAAAAGGAAATAGCATCTCCCCATTTTACTGTGATGTCTTTACGAGGGTCTTGAACCTCCCTATTTTTAAAATGTTTACCGATATTTCCCTATAAAATAAATACATTACCCAAGACTATAATCATATTTCCCATTGACTGATCATGATTTTTCAGATCCCCCAACAATATCTTGCAGGTCCATCTGAACCCGGATATTATGACATAACCATCACAGAAGTGCTCCAACGATGGACAGCACTAGAAAAGATGCCCTATTTATTCTGTTTCCTCATGGCTGCCCCGGTCAGACTGTTCAATGGCCTACATATTGAGCATTCTTTTTATAGCAAGTATTTTATATAATAGTTTAAATTGAAATGAGCTAATTGATTTGTCAATTGTTGTTTTATATATCAGTTCATAGGCCAGATGCCAAGGTATTGGGACATCAAAGACCTGTTCCGAACAGACTTGAATTTTATGCAGCATTACTGTCAAACCCTTTGACATTAAAGACATGCTCCAGAACTTTGGCAACTACTTTTTTTTGTAGTGGGCTGGAAGTGTCAATGTGTACTTCATAAATGCATAATCTATGCTCAAATTTACTTACCTCAATTAGGCACAAAATCACTAGTTTGGAAGCAACTGTTTTTCTGGAACCTGTGCTGTGCCATTTCCCCCCATCTGGGCCAGCCCCCCAGCAATTCGATTTCAACCAATGAGCTTCAGCCCCTTGCTATATGAGTGACGGCTAGCAAGATGCACACACACAGCAGCACGACGGAGAGAATAATGACATGGTGCACTTATCTGCACATTTTCCGGGACCACTTTTGTCTCGTTAACACTACTTTCAGAACTACTGGGTAAAAAGTAACCAAAAGTACCGGAGAATCTCTAAGTGAAACAGGTGTTTTTCAATGTTTATACTAATCAAGTTAAGCCATTTCATGGGTGGCAGACAGACTAATTATTACATTATTTCAGATTTGTTCAGTTCTTCCTGCCTTACCCTCTTTTTATCCTGTCTCCTCCTCAGAAAATCAGACAGACCCCACCACAGCCTCAGCCCTAAAGTCAGAAAGCCCTACAAGCCTCAGGGTCCAACTTCCCTCCTGTCTCCCATCCCTCATCGCCCTCACTCAGGCACTGCTAGGCTCCATCCTGGCACTCACCAACGGACTTACCTTGCTACTACTGGGCCCAGACTGCATGCATGGCTCTGGGGCCTGTGGCCCCTTCGTCTACCTGGACCCTGGCTTCTCCATGGTGGCTGTGGGGGTGCTGCTGGCCACCACTCTGCCCCAGGTGTGCCGCTACGGTTGGCTGCTGCTCCAGGCCGTCCCGCCCCAGGTGTGTGTGTCTGATCTGGGCCGGCGGATCGCCAGTGTGCCAGGGGTGCAGGCGGTGCACGACCTCCACGTGTGGCAGCTGACAGAGAGCTGCCTGGTGGCGTCTGTACATGTCCACTGCCACGCTGGGTTCCAGATTCACAGGTTTGTGTCTGTTTTTATAGTACAATACAATGCATGTTGCTGATGGGGAAATGGTTTTGGCTGGACAGTAAATATAGTTAACTCAATATGCATCTATTCCCACAGGTGTGGTGATTTGTTGTCGGGGGTCACCAAGGTGCTGCAGAGTGTAGGTGTGAGCTGCTGCACCGTACAACCAGAGTTCCTCCTCTCTACTCCCACAGCCAACGGCAACCTGGATAACAACGGCACCAACCCCGCCATCATCCATAGGGAGATGCCCTCACACCTCGCCTGCAGCCTGGCCTGTGGGAAGGGGTGTGCTGGGAAGATGTGCTGTGCTCCTCTGGAGGAAGGGCCTGCAGAGCCACTGGCACCCCCTGCTGGGGAAACTGAGCAGGAGCCTCACGTGCTGATCATCGAGAACACCTTTCTTTGAGGGAAGGACCTCTAGGATGTATCTCAGTAATGTAGAGTGTGCTCCTTGCATCCTTTCCTTCATATGAAACTGATGTGAGAGGCCTGAAGTGGAGCAAACCACTTTTGGCAATTAAGATTCAGCTTGGGGATTGAATAGAATACATTATTATTGTCAGAATATTCTTAAAGACTTCTGTCCCCATGTCATTGAGGTACTTTTAGAGCGCTAGATAGCCTAATGTAAGAATTAGGCTCAGGTAAAGAGTAGAAATCCCAGTAGTCATCATGCGTGTGTGTATTTTGGGATGGGGTGGGATAATAAACAGCATTCCTATGGGTATTCAGAAAGGGCCTGTATGTGTACTGTATCTACTGTATGTATGTACTACATTATTATGTTGGGATTGTATTTAATTGTATTAACACGGTGCCATACCAAAGATACAGTAGATTGTAAGCCAAGTCACTCACCTAATTAAGTGTTTATTCAATAATGCCATTTCAACATACACTACCGTTCAAAAGTTTGGGGTCACTTAGAAATGTCCTTGTTTTTGAAAGAAAAGCCTACAATTGTCCATTAAAATAACATCAATTTGATCAGAAATGCAGTTGACATTGTTAATGTTGTAAATGACTATTGTAGCTGGAAATGGCTGATTTTTCTATGGATTTTCTACATAGGCGTACAGAGGCCCATTATCAGCAACCATCACTCCTGTGTTCCAATGGCACGTTGTGTTAGAAAATCCAAGTTTATCATTTTAAAAGGCTGATTGATCATTAGAAAACCCTTTTGCAATCATGTTAGCACAGCTGAAAACTGTTGTTCTGTTTAAAGAAGCAATAAAACTGTCCTTTAGACTAGTTGAGTATCTGGAGCATCAGCATTTGTGGGTTCGATTACAGGCTCAAAATGGCCAGAAACAAATAATTTTCTTCTGAAACTCGTCAGTCTATTCTTGTTCTGAGAAATGAAGGCTATTCCATGCGGGAAATTTCCAAGAAACTAACCAGAATCGAAAGAGGAGTGGGAGGCCCCAGTGCACAACTGAGCAAGAGGACGAGTACATTAGTCTCTAGTTTGAGAAACAGACACCTCACAAGTCCTCAACTGGCAGCTTCATTAAATAGTCCCTGCAAAACACCAGTCACAACGTCAAGACTGAAGAGGTGACTTCTGGATGCTGGCCTTCTAGGCAGCATTGCAAAGAAAAAGCCGTATCTCAGACTGGCCAATAAAAAGAAAAGATTAAGATGGGCAAAAGAACACGGACACTGGACAGAGGAACTCTGCCTACAAGGCCAACATCCCGGAGTCGCCTCTTCACTGTGGATGTTGAGACTGGTGTTTTGCGGGTACTAACATTAACAATGTCTACACTGTATTTCTAATCAACTTGATGTTATTTTAATGGACAAAAAATGTGCTTTTCTTTCAAAAACAAGGACATTTCTAAGTGACCCCAAACTTTTGAACGGTAGTGTATTTTCACTGCCATTATTGCACATTAATGACAAAGTTGTATGTCTAATCATTCACTTTTTGTGCACATTGAATGTGTAAAATATTTAGGGCTGTCAAACAATCACAGTAATTAATGGAGTTAATTGCTAAATAAAGATTTTTACATTTAATTAAAAGGCAGTGCATTGAGGTACAGGCACACTATGCTTTGATTGTAAGGGACGAAAACACAACATTATCTACAACACAATTTTCACCGTAAACAACACAAATGTCACTAACATAGTTATTAATGCTCCCAATGTTTAAGTAGGTCTACTCCCTCTTATCAATGTTCTTGAAGTTTAACACTTGAGCAGAGCAGACAAATACACATACGCACATACTTTTAGAGAAACAACAAATGTCGGTACATATAAGTGTCTTATATCGGCTGAAAGCTTAAATTATTGTTAATATAACTGCACTATCCAATTTACAGTACCTATTACTGCGAAATAATGCCATGCTATTGTTTGAGGAGAGCTCCCAACAACAAAACACTTTTTTCACCGCGATAGGTTTGATAAATTCACCTCTGAAGGTGAAATGTGTACTTAAATTCTGAAATCTTGCTCTGATTTATCATCCAAAGGGTCCCAGAGATAACATTAGGTGTTGTTTTGTTAGATTAAATACATTATCATATCCTTAAAAGGTCCATATAGCATGCATGATCGATTTTGTACTTCCACTCGTTCAATTTGCAAAGAAAGGAATCTGAAAATCTCACCCTAAACGTTGTTTCAACCAGTCAAATCACATTCGTATGTATTCCTCAGAGATCCTAGACTGTAATCAGACTTCACCATATCATTAGGGGTGTAGTATATCCTATAGGACACTAAATTTGGTCAGAGAGCGACGCCTTCATGGCACGCCGATGATGCGGCCGTATCTGTCGCAAAATGTAGCTGCTAACCTTGTGCGACAGCAAGCCTTTTCCCTTTGGACAAAAATCCTAAGAATATGGAGAGTTATAAAGTTATGAAAACTGGGTGTTTTGCAAATGTTGAACTTATAATATGGCTACTAATACTGGAAAAGCTAAATCAAAGTCCAAGTAAACAGATTTGATGATATTCTTGCAAAGAAATGTAATGTGAATGTCTCCTTCACAATTTGCCCAAATGTACCTGGGTGACTTTGCACTGAATGTCATGTAGTTGGCTCATACTTCAACTTTGCTCATACACGGAATTACAACCAGAGTGCTGGCTCGATGTGGGACCTTTCTGTTGTATTTCAAAGATGGTGATCTATTGTGTTATATTCTCCTACATTTAATTCACATTTCCACAAACTTCAAAGTGTTTCCTTTCAAATGGTACCAAGAATATGCATATCCTTGCTTCAGGGCCTGAGCTACAGGCAGTTAGATTTGGATATGTCATTTTAGGCAAAATTTGAAATAAAGGGGGCTAACCCTAAGAAGTCTCCAAAACACAACATAATGATATATTTTCAATGTAGTCGCTTTAACTACCAGTTAATCCACTAGCAAATGTAAGATATGTGTTTCAAATCACCCTTAGAAGTGCTGAAAGTAATATGGTACAGTACTGTAAATTACAGTACAGTTTTCACATTAGGCAATACACTTATATTACCCAACAAAATTGACAGAAAATCTATCATTTCCATAATAAAGTACTGTATATATCCAATGTGTAATCAAAGGTGTGATCAATGAAGACATCCTCTACAAAATAAGTATACTATCTGTAATCAAATGTAAGAAATTAAATGTAAAATTAATTAATGAATTTAAAAAATAATAATAATTTAGCACACATTAATTTGCATCAAGCCTGTCTTGAGCATTTGGCCATAAATTCTCAACCACATCACAGTGAATGTCCTCATTGTTCATGCACCTTGAGAAAAACCTTTTGCCATGGTGAATCCAAGCTTGACATTGGTCTGCGTTGATGTTGTCGCATGCCTCATCCATGGAAGGAGGGTGGCACACCAAACCATCTTAAGAGATAGCAGCGCACACAGAAATGTTTTCCCCCACATTGTGCAGGCACTTGGAAGGTTGCCTGTTGGCCTATGAGATGGTTTCCATGTATTTGATAACATTCCATTTACTCCGTTCCATACATTATTATGAACTGTACATTATGAACACAGCAGCCTCCTGTGCCTTAGACACACTCGGAGAATGGGGTCAGAGCCAGGGACCAGCCATTATTTGATGGTGACCCTGGATGCGCAATATAAACACTCCACCCCTTTTGTTCTCAACCAGCCAATCAAATCTTATCAATTTTGCATTCTTTCGAAAAGCCCTCCCTTAACCAGAAACTT
>NC_048588.1:2797500-2987500 GCF_013265735.2 Oncorhynchus mykiss | reverse complement strand
TGGGTGTATAAAAGGTGTTGGGTGTTACGAAACATCCTGATGGGTGAACAAAAGGTGTTGGGTGTTACGAAACATCCTGATGGGTGAATAAAAGGTGTTGGGTGTTACGAAACATACTGATGGGTGTCTAAAAGGTGTCGGGTGTTACGAAACATCCTGATGGGTGAATAAAAGGTGTTGGATGTTACAAAACATCCTGATGGGTGAATAAAAGGTGTTGGGTGTTACAAAACATCCTGATGGGTGAATAAAAGGTGTTGGGTGTTACAAAACATCCTGATGGGTGAATAAAAGGTGTTGGATGTTACAAAACATCCTGATGGGTGAATAAAAGGTGTTGGATGTTACAAAACATCCTGATGGGTGAATAAAAGGTGTTGGATGTTACAAAACATCCTGATGGGTGAATAAAAGGTGTTACGAAACATCCTGATGGGTGTATAAAAGGTGTTGGGTGTTACGAAACATCCTGATTGGTGAATAAAAGGTGTTAGGTGTTACGAAACAAGCGATTCCTTTCTCAAAATGTGTTTGCCGCAGCTTCTACCCAAGGCTGTGACTCATGACTCACGCACCGATTAAGCCACTCGCAGGGAACAAAGGAATAATTGAGTCAGAAATCAGAGGAAACCGGACAACGAAAAGATGGCTCAATCTACCTCACAAAAGGAGTTCGGGACATGACTAATTGTTTTACATTTATGTCTGTGCGCTACAGAAGATCTCTCTTCACCTGAATAAGCCATCTGAATAAGCCAGCAGCATACCCCCCTGCATCCCACGGCTAGCTTGCTTCTGAAGCTAAGTAGCATTGGTTCCAGTCAGTCCCTGGATGGGAGACCAGATGCTGCTGGAAATGGTGTTGGAGGGCCAGTAGGAGGCACTCTTTCCTCTGGTCTAAAAAAAAATATCCCAATGCCCCAGGGCAGTGATTGGGGACATTTCCCTGTGTAGGGTGTGGTCTTTCAGATGGGATGTTATAAGGCTGTCCTGACTCTCCGTGGTCACTAAAGATCCCATGGCACTTATTGTATGAGTAGGGGTGGTGTCCTGGCTAAAATCCCAATCTGGCCTTCATACCATCACGGACACCTAATCATCCCCGGCGTAACAATTAGCTCATTCCTCCTCTCCGCTGTAACTATTCCCCAGGTTGTTGGTGTAAAGGAGAATGTGTTCTCAGTCAACTTACCTGGTTAAAAAAAAATGTAAAGGTGCATTTTCTAATAACGCATCAACTGCTTCCTGCTGTGTTCATATTCTCCCTCCCCAGTGAGCATAAGACTCTGAAAAGACGTACTCGCGATGCCTTTTCAACGACTTTTGCTCATAGGGTCTCCATTTTGGGAAGTGCTTCGAGTGCCGTGTATAAAAAAAGAAGAGTGTAAAAAAAAAAAAAAGTTTGTATATTTGCTGTTGTCACATGTATCCGTGAGCACAGCATGTGGTTTGGGTGGGTGGGTGGGCTGCCTGCAGAACACGATTCATCCCAAAAAGCATCAACCTGCATGGCTGACGGTCTCCCTCTGGCCAACATGTTGCAGCGCCATTTCCCAGAGCGGCTACAGACAGGCTGCCTTGGTGTAACCCACTTAGATACAGTCCCACAGCCCCATGGGGAAACAGAATTGTGTCTCTTTTAGGACAACGGCAAATAGGCAATTCATCTCAATGGATCTCTCTCAGACAGAACCTGGTAACAACACTGTATGCACAAACCTCCATCTTCCTGTTTCTCACCCTCTCTCTCTATTCTCTCTCTCTTCTTTTGTGTTTTTTTCTCCCCTTCTTCCAAACCACCATTACAGCCAAATGCAGGTCTTTATTACTCGTGTCATTCGCTCACAGTTTCCTCCTCTGTCTCTTTCCATCATTACTTGTCTCCTTTGATGTCGGCTTCTCTCCTATCTCTTGTCTTGAATCTCAGTCTCCAAACACAATCCCTGTGTGCGGCATGCTGGCGGCAAAATCGCTGCACGTAGTGAAAACCTCTGGGCCGCATTTGTCGGGTAGCCATGTCATTTAAAAAAGGTGCAGTGACGAGACACACAATGGGAAGGCAAAGCCTGTCCTTGTCACGACGAAGTCAAGCACGCACGCGCGCGCACGCCATAAGCTCGCACATCCCTACTCAAAAAGAACAGACATAACACACAGCAATGTCAGTATGGGCACTGTGAGAATGGCAGGGTGAGAAGCAATCTGTGTACCCCCCACCTTCCTCCATATCAGATACCCCCTTGGTTAGCTGCTGTTCTTCAGAGCTGCGATTGCTGAGACAAACAGAATCACACGTGCACGCACGCGCACAGACGAGCTGGAGGTGAGGCTGTTCGCTCTGTTGCACCTGTATCATGCGTCAGAGACGAAGACAGTTGGCCAATCAAAACACTGCCTCACTCAACACCACAGGGGCCACCTTCTGTCCAGCAGGACTCTGGGTGACCAGACTGTCGGTAGGGTGGAAAGGGTCTCCAGTCTTGTGAAATATGTACGCAATGTACATGTATTTCTATTCATTCTTAAATCAAATAGAAATAATCACAAATACATGATCTGAAAAACGCACACCACTGAGAGGATGTGGGCTACGACCAATATGCATTATCACTGCTGTTACTGTGAACTGTGTTATTGTGAGAATTGAGAGCAGAATGAGGTGACGGACACGATAATAACAACAGGGAAGGGCCCAGTGTCTGCCTCGCTGTCCCTTTTCCATTTTCTCTTTCTTCCTCACTTGTTCTCTCTCTCTCTCTCCCTCGCTCTTTTACTCTCCCTCTCTTTCCATCCCCTTACCTCCGTCTCCATTTCTCCTGCACGCCAGGGTATCTTCCCGACAGGGCCCAGACAGAGGGCCATCAGACGGGGGGCAGAGAGAGTCGACCTTCAGCCTGTCACACCAGCTGAGCCCAGGACCCAGCGGAGCCAGGACAGAGAGACACAGCCTAGCACCACAGCAACCCATCCCGCCTTTAACCATTCTATGTTTTCATGTTAACTGTTTGTTAGAATATCTTGTACGGAAAATGTCACCGCTGAATCAAGAGATTCCTCTGAATAATAGGGGGCTGAATCTCCAAAGATATGGTCAACAAAATGTATAAGACAGGCACCATAAAAGAGACCATGGCATATCACTCACCAAATAGATTTCACAATGCAATTAGGGAACATCTTAGCCACGCTCCCATGTGGACGGACTACTGTCGCAGTGGTGAACAATATTTAATACGGTCATCATTAGACCCACAGACACATCTAATCCCCTATAGGCCAACTCACATCTGCCAGACAGACTACTGTATCTGTTCGAATCAAATCTCGCCTGTTTCATAGATTATCTGCCAGGAGACAATCTCTTACGCTCACATCTGTTGAACAGACGATCCTATTTCTTACTCAAAGAATTACCAGAAACAAATACATGTAAGCTCAGCTTTACTCAAATCTCCTTGTTAGAGATATTATGTTTATCCGAGTACGATATGAGTTTATCTTTTCTAATTACATTACACATACATAGCCTGTTTAACTGACACTTGTGCTTGGTTTGATAGACCGATTAAACTCGATGACCAGACATGACGATGCTGACCAGAAAGGACTCCTAATATTGTCAAGTACTCTTAACTAGACATATTGTTGTAGGTTGCAATTCATTGGCTGCGTTTACACAGGCAGCCCAATTCCGATATTTTTTTCTCACTAATTGGTCCTTTGACGGATCAGATCGGCTCTTTCGTCAATAATTGGGTAAAATATCAGAATTGGGCTGCCTGTGTAAACGCAGCCATAGTGGCGTATTACTTGTATGTGTGTGAAGTCATTCAAGGATCCATGTAGACGGATTTCACCTGTAAAACCGGGATGGTCCACGCCATGTTTTTCCCACCTCAGAGCATGTGAACTGTTTTTGCAACAACACAGCTGCACTGTGGGAGAGACATCATGTGTTGGATGATATGGCAGCATATAACCCCCAGGCTCCCACTGTGTGTATTTGTGTCCCTTTTCCACAGGATGTACACTCCTGCTAATACAGCCCGTTCCACTGACTACATTAACAGTTGATCAACATCCAATCACTGGTTTCCCCCCGGGGCTATCAAAGGAATTAACTGGGGGGGGGGGGGGGGTTGAATCAAGAGAAGCAAAAAATAAACTTGAATGGAGCACAACAAAGATAGACAAGACAGTGGGGGGGAACCTTGATAAGAATCACAGGAGGAAGACATGGCTCGAGGAAAAACCGAGTCTAGCACACAAATGATAAGATATTATAATTAACCATTGTGCCAGTTACTAATATAGGATTCATTAATCAGTGCAGTGAAAAATGTAATTTTCCTGTGTTTATATATATATATATATATATATATATATATATATATATATATATATATATATATATATATGTGTGTATTTCCACACTATCACACTATGTTGGAATAATACTGTGAAATTGTGAAAATGATAATGCCCTTTTAGTATAAGACCTGTTCGAAAAGACAGACTGAAATTTCAGCCTGTTTTTGTGGGATGGAGTTTTGACCTAGTGACATCCCCAGGTGGTAAATTAGTTAATAGACCAATAAGAAAGACCGAGATTTGGCGCTGTCCATTGTCAAAAGCGCAAGCTATTAATGTATTATTAAGCCAAATCTGATTAATTTATGCCCATACAGGCTTGACAGCAGCGGAAATTATGCTTGACACTGGCTAATTGTCTAAACTCGTTCCTTCCTAACCCCGTGAACCGAAACGAACAATGGCAGCCGTGGTTCAATCTCAGAAAACGAGCTTTCCAGGCTCAAGCCCCTCAAGAGCCGGGGTCTCCTCCGTTGCGTGGCCGCGCGATGCCGAGCAAAAAACACCGACTAGGCTAGCTACTCACTCACCTGTCAGGCTGTCGTAGCACTCGATCTCCGTGATCTCCACAGTTCTCCGCTGCTCCTCCGTCAGTTTGACCGCGGCTTGGCTCAGGAGGTTGACCTCGGAGCCCGTGGTTCCATCCACTAAATGCACCCCTTTCAGCTGCAGCAGAGCCCGGTGGTACTTCCCTATCGCTTCCCGGAATTTCTTCTCCTTGTAGCAACGGTGGCCCTCCACCTTGAAGTCAATGGCTTTCTGTATGTTTGCCTCCATCTCCATCTGTGCCGAGCCGGCACGACACCCTCCTCCACCACCTCCAACACCGACGTCTCCCGCGGCCGCCGCCAGGCTCCGGCCCCCCGCCTCTGGGTAGCTCTTCAGGCTCTTTAGGGAGTGCTGCTTGGCTTCCATCTCTCTCAGTGGGTGCGACTGGACCGGGCCATGCTGTTCCGACGTGAATGTCTATTTTCTCGGAGAGAACTGGAGCAGCTTGCTGTGCATAAAGAACGCCTGACACGGGCAGGCAACAACACGAAAGATGAGAGCGAAATAATTTAGAGAGAGAGGCTGTGTAAAAAACCTAACATGTACAGCGCAAATAGGCTATATGCTATCAAAACAGCTTACCCAAATTCAGACTACTGTAAATTGTATTGTATATGAAAAATCACAAATAATTGGCTTGGATTCCTGAATTGCAAAACACTCTTCTTCTATCTACTTCGTAGCTCCTCTGACCATCCCGCGAGAGGATACCTCGATTGTATGTTTGTGCTCCAGTCCCCAGCACGCGCCGCTTCAGCACCACAGACAGCGAGCGCAGGATCGCGCGTGGTGAATTGTGGGAAAGAGAGGAGTCGTGCAGTATTCCTGCACCACGAGCGCATTTCAGTCTGCTCACGGTTTATTTGTGTAAAAGAAACTGAAAATAAAACAGAAAATAAAAACTAAAAAAGTACCCCAACATTTATAACCCGGAGATTAAATGACTATGTATGGAATATGTCCCAGGTAGAGGCTAAATCTATTCTACAAATCTATGGTTTTAAAATCTATAATCAACATGATTGTAGTAGGCCTATGCCCTCTGGCTCTGATCCAAATGGCAAGATATGTCAATTGCGCAAATGAAATCAATGAAATCCATATACACTATACATACAAAAGTATGTGGACACCCCTTCAAATTAGTGGATCTGTCTATTTCGGCCACACCCCTTGCTGACAGGTGTATAAAATCGAGCACACCGCCATGCAATCTCCATAGACAAACATTTTCAGTAGAAGGACCTTACTGAAGAGCTCAGGGACTTTCAATGGGGCACCGTCATAAGATGCCACCTTTCCAACAAGCTGCCCCGGTTAACTGTAAATGCTGTTATTTTGAAATGGAAACTTCTAGGAGAAACAATGGCTCAACTGCAAAGTGGTATGCCACACAAGCTCATAGAACGGGACCGTTGAGTGCTGAAGCGTGTGGTGAGTAAAAATAATCTGTTTTCGGTTGCAACACTCACTACCGAGTCCCAAACTGCCTCTGGAAGCAAAGTCAGCACGAGAACAGTTCGTCGGGAGCTTCATGAATTGCTTTCCATGGCAGAGCAGCCGCAAACATGTCCAGGATCAACATCTGCAATGCCAAGCGTCGGCTAGAGTGCTGTAAAGCTCGCCACCATTGGACTCTGGAGCAGTGGAAACATGTTCTCTGGAGTGATGAATCCCGGGATCAGCATCTAGCAGACCGAAGGACGAATCTATGTTTGGTAGATACCAGGAGAACGCTACCTGCCCGAATGCATAGAGCCAACTGTAAAGTTTGGTGGAGGAGGAATAATGGTCTGGGGCTGTTTTTTATGGTTCAGGCTAGACCCCTTAGTTCCAGGGAAGAAAAATCTTAACGCTACAGCATACAATGACATTCTATATGATTCTGTGCTTCCATCTTTGTGGCAACAGTTTGGGGAAGGCCCTTTCCTGTTTCAGCATGACAATGCCCCCCGTGCACAAAACGAGGTTCATGTAGAAAATATTTTGTTGAGTTCGCTGTGGGGGAACTTGACTGTCCTGCACAGAGTCCTAACCTCAACCCCATTGAACACCTTTGGGATGAATTGGAACGCCGACTGCGAGCCAGGCCTAATCGCCCAACATCAGTGCCCGACGTCACTAATGCTCTTGTGGCTGAATGGAATGGAAGTCCCCGCGGCAATGTTCCAACATCAAGTGGAAACCCTTCCCAGAAGAGTGGGAAGGGTTTCAGTTATAGCAGCAAAGGGGGGGGGACCAACTCCATATTAATGGCCATGTTTTTGGAATGAGATGTTCGACGAGCAGGTGTCCACATACTTTTGGTCACGTAGTGTACCTACCTAGGCTAACTTAGTGGCACCATGCCACTCTTCTGTTATTTTTCTCCTAAAGAGTGTGATAGGTAGCAGGATGAGAGCGACGTCAAGGTGAAATTGTATCAATGTCAATGATTTGTGACCCGATTCCATTGGAACTCAAAAAATACCAGCGTTGTGCCCTTTTGTATAGCCTAGCCTACATTAATTCCACAGGAGACTAACCTATACTGGTATAGAATCCATTGTTGTTGTTCGGCCACACTCATCTATTATGAATGTACTGTGCCCATGTTCACGTTAATGGCCAGCATCACCTGCTGTGGGACTGTGCTGGTTACTAAGCAGCTAGGACCCAGAGGACTTCCCCTCTGGCAAAGCAGCTGTGTCCCCTCTAGTCCCAAAAGATCACTGGCATAGCTGATGAGTGGTGAGGACTCCGGTGCAAAATGTTTTTTTTTCTAGCCTGGGTACCAGTCGGTTTGAGTTATCGTTCCACTCCTTGTCATGCTAAACATGACATGGAGTACAAGGAGTGGAATGTTAGCAAAATAGGTTTTGTATTTCAGGCTAGGTGGGTGCTACAAATTAGAGGTGAAAGTAGTGACTTTTGTGTTTATTATGGATCCTCATTAGCTCTTCCTGGGGTCCGGCAAAATTAAGGCAGCTATATTTAAAAAACATTACAGTACATTCATTACAGAACTCACAACACACTGTGTGCCCTCAGGCCCATACTCCACTACCACATTTCGACAACGCAAAATCCATGTGTACGTGTGTGTATTGTGTGTACGTTATCATGCGTTTGTATGCGTGTCTGTGTCTGTTTGTGTTACTTCACAGTCCCCGCTGTTCCATAAGGTGTATTTTTACCTGCTTTTTAAATCTGATTCTACTGCTGCATCAGTTACCTGATGTGGAATAGAGTTCCATGTAGTCATGGCTCTATTTTTTTTATTTTATTTTTTAAAATTTTATTTCACCTTTATTTAACCAGGTAGGCTAGTTGAGAACAAGTTCTCATTTGCAACTGCGACCTGGCCAAGATAAGGCATAGCAGTGTGAACAGACAACACAGAGTTACACATGGAGTAAACAATTAACAAGTCAATAACACAGTAGAAAAAAGGGGAGTCTATATACATTGTGTGCAAAAGGCATGAGAAGGTAGGCGAATAATTACAATTATGCAGATTAACACTGGAGTGATAAATGATCAGATGGTTATGTACAGGTAGAGATATTGGTGTGCAAAAGAGCAGAAAAATAAATAAATAAAAACAGTATGGGGATGAGGTAGGTGAAAATGGGTGGGCTATTTACCAATAGACTATGTACAGCTGCAGCGATCGGTTAGCTGCTCAGATAGCAGATGTTTGAAGTTGGTGAGGGAGATAAAAGTCTCCAACTTCAGCGATTTTTGCAATTCGTTCCAGTCACAGGCAGCAGAGAACTGGAACGAAAGGCGGCCAAATGAGGTGTTGGCTTTAGGGATGATCAGTGAGATACACCTGCTGGAGCGCGTGCTACGGATGGGTGTTGCCATCGTAACCAGTGAACTGAGATAAGGCGGAGCTTTACCTAGCATGGACTTGTAGATGACCTGGAGCCAGTGGGTCTGGCGACGAATATGTAGCGAGGGCCAGCCGACTAGAGCATACAAGTCACAGTGGTGGGTGGTATAAGGTGCTTTAGTGACAAAACGGATGGCACTGTGATAAACTGCATCCAGTTTGCTGAGTAGAGTGTTGGAAGCAATTTTGTAGATGACATCGCCGAAGTCGAGGATCGGTAGGATAGTCAGTTTTACTAGGGTAAGTTTGGCAGCGTGAGTGAAGGAGGCTTTGTTGCGGAATAGAAAGCCGACTCTTGATTTGATTTTCGATTGGAGATGTTTGATATGGGTCTGGAAGGAGAGTTTAGAGTCTAGCCAGACACCTAGGTACTTATAGATGTCCACATATTCAAGGTCGGAACCATCCAGGGTGGTGATGCTGGTCAGGCGTGCGGGTGCAGGCAGCGAACGGTTGAAAAGCATGCATTTGGTTTTACTAGCGTTTAAGAGCAGTTGGAGGCCACGGAAGGAGTGCTGTATGGCATTGAAGCTCGTTTGGAGGTTAGATAGCACAGTGTCCAAGGACGGGCCGGAAGTATATAGAATGGTGTCGTCTGCGTGGAGGTGGATCAGGGAATCGCCCGCAGCATGAGAAACATCATTGATATATACAGAGAAAAGAGTCGGCCCGAGAATTGAACCCTGTGGCACCCTCATAGAGACTGCCAGAGGACCGGACAGCATGCCCTCCGATTTTACACACTGAACTCTGTCTGCAAAGTAATTGGTGAACCAGGCAAGGCAGTCATCCGAAAAAACGCGGCTACTGAGTCAGCCGATAAGAATACGGTGATTGACAGAGTCGAAAGCCTTGGCAAGGTCTATGAAGACGGCTGCACAGTACTGTCTTTTATCGATGGCGGTTATGATATCGTTTAGTACCTTGAGCGTGGCTGAGGTACACCCGTGACCGGCTCGGAAACCAGATTGCACAGCGGAGAAGGTACGGTGGGATTCGAGATGGTCAGTGACCTGTTTGTTGACTTGGCTTTCGAAGACCTTAGATAGGCAGGGCAGGATGGATATGTAGTACTGTGCACCTCCCATAGTCTGTTCTGGACTTGGGGATTGTGAAGAGACCCCAGGTGGCATGTCTTGTGAGGTACAGTGCCTTGTGAAAGTATTCGGCCCCCTTGAACTTTGCGACCTTTTGCCACATTTCAGGCTTCAAACATAAAAATATAAAACTGTATTTTTTTGTGAAGAATCAACAACAAGTGGGACACAATCATGAAGTGGAACGACATTTATTGGATATTTCAAACTTTTTTAACAAATCAAAAACTGAAAAATTGGGCGTGCAAAATTATTCAGCCCCTTTACTTTCAGTGCAGCAAACTCTCTCCAGAAGTTCAGTGAGGATCTCTGAATGATCCAATGTTGACCTAAATGACTAATGATGATAAATACAATCTACCTGTGTGTAATCAAGTCTCCGTATAAATGCACCTGCACTGTGATAGTCTCAGAGGTTCGTTAAAAGCGCAGAGAGCATCATGAAGAACAAGGAACACACCAGGCAGGTCCGAGATACTGTTGTGAAGAAGTTTAAAGCCGGATTTGGATACAAAAAGATTTCCCAAGCTTTAAACATCCCAAGGAGCACTGTGCAAGCGATAATATTTAAATGGAAGGAGTATCAGACCACTGCAAATCTACCAAGACCTGGCCGTCCCTCTAAACTTTCAGCTCATACAAGGAGAAGACTGATCAGAGATGCAGCCAAGAGGCCCATGATCACTCTGGATGAACTGCAGAGATCTACAGCTGAGGTGGGAGACTCTGTCCATAGGACAACAATCAGTCGTATATTGCACAAATCTGGCCTTTATGGAAGAGTGGCAAGAAGAAAGCCATTTCTTAAAGATATCCATAAAAAGTGTTGTTTAAAGTTTGCCACAAGCCACCTGGGAGACACACCAAACATGTGGAAGAAGGTGCTCTGGTCAGATGAAACCAAAATTGAACTTTTTGGCAACAATGCAAAACGTTATGTTTGGCGTAAAAGCAACACAGCTGAACACACCATCCCCACTGTCAAACATGGTGGTGGCAGCATCATGGTTTGGGCCTGCTTTTCTTCAGCAGGGACAGGGAAGATGGTTAAAATTGATGGGAAGATGGATGGAGCCAAATACAGGACCATTCTGGAAGAAAACCTGATGGAGTCTGCAAAAGACCTGAGACTGGGACGGAGATTTGTCTTCCAACAAGACAATGATCCAAAACATAAAGCAAAATCTACAATGGAATGGTTCAAAAATAAACATATCCAGGTGTTAGAACGGCCAAGTCAAAGTCCAGACCTGAATCCAATCGAGAATCTGTGGAAAGAACTGAAAACTGCTGTTCACAAATGCTCTCCATCCAACCTCACTGAGCTCGAGCTGTTTTGCAAGGACGAATGGGAAAAAATTTCAGTCTCTCGATGTGCAAAACTGATAGAGACATACCCCAAGCGACTTACAGCTGTAATCGCAGCAAAAGGTGGCGCTACAAAGTATTAACTTAAGGGGGCTGAATAATTTTGCACACCCAATTTTTCAGTTTTTGATTTGTTAAAAAAGTTTGAAATATCCAATAAATGTCGTTCCACTTCATGATTGTGTCCCACTTGTTGTTGATTCTTCACAAAAAATACAGTTTTATATCTTTATGTTTGAAGCCTGAAATGTGGCAAAAGGTCGCAAAGTTCAAGGGGGCCGAATACTTTCGCAAGGCACTGTATGAATGGGTGTCTGAGCTGTGTGCTAGTATTTTAAAGCAGACAGCTCGGTACCTTCAGCTTGTCAACACCTCTTACAAAAACAAGTAATAAGTCAATCTCTCTTCCACTTTGAGCCAGGAGAGATTGACATGCATGTCATTAATGTTAGCTCTCCGTGTACCTTCAAGTGCCAGCCTTGCTGCCCTGTTCTGAGCCAACTGCAAATTTCCCAAAGTCCCTCTTTGTGGCACCTGACCACACTACTGAACAGTAGTCCAGGTGAGACAAAACCAGGGCCTGTAGGACCTGCCTTGTTGATAGTGTTGTTAAGGCAGCAAAGCAGCGCTTTATGGACAGACTTCTCCCCATCTTAGCTAGTGTTGTATCAATATGTTTTGACCAGGACAGTTTACAATCCAAGGTTACTCCAAGCAGTTTAGTCACCTCAACTTGCTCAATTTCCACATGATTCATTACGAGATGTAGTTGAGGTTAAGTGAATGATATTTGTTCCAAATATAATGCTTTTAGTTTTGGAAATAACTTAACTTATTTGTTCAGTGTTTCATTATTTTCAGTTACGTGTAGTGTTGAGTCATCCGCATATATTCAGTGCCTTGCAAAAGTATTCACCTCCATGGCGTTGTCCCTATTTTGATGCATTACAACCTGTAATTTCATTGGATGTATTTGGATTTCATGTAATGGACATACAAAAGTCAAAAATTGGTGAAGTGAAATGAAAAAAAGAACTGGTGTGTGCATATGTATTCACCCCCTTTGCTATGAAGCCCCTAAATAAGATCTGGTGCAACCAGTTACCTTCAGAAGTCACATTATTAGTTAAAGTCCAACTGTGTGCAATCTAAGTGTCACATGATCTCAGCATATATATATATATATATATATATATATATATATATATATATATATATATAGTGGGGCAAAAAAGTATTTAGTCAGCCACCAATTGTGCAAGTTCTCCCGCTTAAAAAGATGAGAGAGGCCTGTAATTTTCATCATAGGTACACTTCATCTATGACAGACAAAATGAGAAGGAAAAAAATTAAGAAAATCACATTGTAGGATTTTTTATGAATTTATTTGCAAATTATGGTGGAAAATAAGTATTTGGTCACCTACAAACAAGCAAGATTTCTAGCTCTCACAGACCTGTAACTTATTCTTTAAGAGGCCCCTCTGTCCTCCACTCGTTACCTGTATTAATGGCACCTGTTTGAACTTGTTATCAGTATAAAAGACACCTGTCCACAACCTCAAACAGTCACACTCCAAACTCCACTATGGCCAAGACCAAAGAGCTGTCAAAGGACACCAGAAACAAAATTGTAGACCTGCACCAGGCTGGGAAGACTGAATCTGCAATAGGTAAGCAGCTTGGTTTGAAGAAATCAACTGTGGGAGCAATTATTAGGAAATGGAAGACATACAAGACCACTGATAATCTCCCTCGATCTGGGGCTCCACGCAAGATCTCACCCCGTGGGGTCAAAATGATCACAAGAACGGTGAGCAAAAATCCCAGAACCACACGGGGGGACCTAGTGAATGACCTGCAGAGAGCTGGGACCAAAGTAACAAAGCCTACCATCAGTAACACACTACGGCGCCAGGGACTCAAATCCTACAGTGCCAGACGTGTCCCCCTGCTTAAGCCAGTACATGTCCAGGCCCGTCTGAAGTTTGCTAGAGAGCATTTGGATGATCCAGAAGAAGATTGGGAGAATGTCATATTGTCAGATGAAACCAAAATATAACTTTTTGGTAAAAACTCAACTCGTCGTGTTTGGAGGACAAAGAATGCTGAGTTGCAGCCAAAAAACACCATACCTACTGTGAAGCATGGGGGTGGAAACATCATGCTTTGGGGCTGTTTTTCTGCAAAGGGACCAGGATGACTGATCCGTGTAAAGGAAAGAATGAATGGGGCCATGTATCGTGAGATTTTGAGTGAAAACCTGAAGATGAAACATGGCTGGGTCTTTCAGCATGACAATGATCCCAAACACACCGCCCTGGGCAACGAAGGAGTGGCTTCGTAAGAAGCATTTCAAGGTCCTGGAGTGGCCTAGCCAGTCTCCAGATCTCAACCCTTTAAGAAAATCTTTGGAGGGAGTTGAAAATCTGTGTTGCCCAGCAACAGCACCAAAACATCACTGCTCTAGAGGAGATCTGCATGGAGGAATGGGCCAAAATACCAGCAACAGTGTGTGAAAACCTTGTGAAGGCTTATAGAAAACGTTTGACCTCTGTCATTGCCAACAAAGGGTATATAACGAAGTATTGAGATAAACTTTTGTTATTGACCAATGTGATTTTCTGGATTTTTTTCTCATTTTACAGGCCTCATCTTTTTAAGTAGGGGGAACTTGCACAATTGGTGGCTGACTAAAAACTTTTTTGCCCCACTGTATATACACACACCTGTTCTGTAAGGCCCCAGAGTCTGCAACACCACTAAGCAAGGGGCACCACCAAGGAAACAGTACTATGAAGACCAAGGAGCTCTCCAAACAGGTCAGGGACAAAGCTGTGGAGAAGTACAGATCAGGGTTGGGCTATAAAAAATATATATCCAAAATGTTGCACATCCCACAGAGCACCATTAAATCCATCCAACCACAACAAACCTGCCAAGAGAGGGCCACCCACCAAAACTCACAGACCAGGCAAGGAGGGCATTCATCAGAGGCAACAAACAGACCAAAGATAACCCCGAAGGAGCTGCAAAGCTCCACAGCGGAGCTTGGAGTATCTGTCCATAGGACCACTTTAAGCCGAACACTCCACAGAGCTGGGCTTTACCGAAGAGTTTAGCTTTTTGGCCATCAAGGAAAACACTATATCTGGCGCAAACTCTAACACCTCCCATCACCCCAAGAAAACCATCCCCACAGTGAAGCACTGTCACCATGGCGGCAGCATCATGCTGTGGTGATGTTTTTCATCAGCAGGGACTGGGAAACTGGTCAGAATTGAAGGAATGTTGAATGGCGCTAAATACAGGGTAATTCTTGAGGGAAACCTGTTCCAGTCTTCCAGAGATTTGAGACTGGGATGGAGTTTCACCTTCCAGCAGGACAATGACCCTAAGCATACTGCTAAAGCAACACTTGAGTGGTTTAAGGGGAAACATTTCAATATATTGGAATGGCCTAGTCAAAGCCCAGACCTCCATCCAATTGAGAATATGTGGTATGACTTAAATATTTCTGTACACCAGCAGAACCCATCCAACTTGAAGGAGCTGGAGCAGTTTTGTCTTGAATGGGCAAAATTCCCAGTGGCTAGATGTGCCAAGCTTATAGAGACATACCCCAAGAGACTTGCAGCTGTAATTGCTGCAAAAGGTGACTCACCAAAGTACTGACTTTGGGGGGGTGAATAGTTACGCACACTCAAGTTTCATTATTCTTGTTCCACAAGAAAAAATATTTTGCATCTTCAAAGTGGTAGGCATGTTGTGTAAATCAAATGATACAACCCCCCCCCCCAAAAAAAAAAAAATATTTTATTTCAAGGTGGTAAGGCAACAAAATAGGAAAAATGTCAAGGGGGGTGAATACTTTCGCAAGTCACTGTAGACACACGGGCCTTACTCAAAGCTAGTGGCATGTCGTTAGTAAAGATTGAAAAAAGCAACGGGCCTATACAACTACGCTGGGGAATTCCTGCTTTTACCTGGATTATGTTTGAGAGGCTTCCATTAAAGAACACTCTCTATGTTCTGTTAGACAAGTAACTCTTTATCCACATTATAGCAGGGGGTGTAAAGCCAATACACGTACGTATTTCTAGCAGCAGACTATGATCGATAATGTCAAAAGCTGCACTGAAGTCTAAAAAGACACCGCCACATGAAGTGAAGGTCTATGAGAATTTTCTCTCTTCCATGTATTCTCTGTCTGAAACAATGAGTGGGAGAAGAGTGGACAGGCTGTCACACTCGCACCATCCCTCTCGGTCGGTCACTGTCAAAGCCTGGTTAGTGGTACCAGCTGTGCTCCTGCCTGATTTGGTCTCTTGTTTCTATGTGAGGGGGAGGTTGGGGGCTAAGACACCCATCCCCAGGGCGGTAATACTGACAACATGGAGAGCTCACTGACTCACCCCCCTAACACACACACACACACACACACACACACACACACACACACACACACACACACACACTCCCAACACTCCCAGACAAGCATACACCACTCCTTTAGACAACATATTATTGAACTCATCAATAGATAAATGATCAGCTCAATGTCTATTCCCCCGAGAAGCCAAATATTGACTGTGGTCTCAGTTGCAATTTCAATGACAGGGTCTCTCATTAAAAGAGCATGGTCAAAGGACAAAAGCACACTGTTGGACTGGAGGACGGGACGGCTTCTTGAAGTAGCTGGCTCAAAGAGGGAGGGAAAATAAATCAGGCAAGATTTTTTCCACCATTTTCTTGTTTATGTTCAAGATCACTTTATCAAGGCGTTGTAATGTTCCATTACATCTTAAAACCTTGGATGTTATTTTTTTTTTTTTGTGGTCATCCTGTCTGGGTTGGCGCCCCCCCTTGGGTTGTGCCATGGCGGAGATCTTTGTGGGCTATACTCAGCCTTGTCTCAGGATGGTAAGTTGGTGGTTGAAGATATCCCTCTAGTGGTGTGGGGGCTGTGCTTTGGCAAAGTGGGTGGGGTTATATCCTTCCTGTTTGGCCCTGTCCGGGGGTGTCCTCGGATGGGGCCACAGTGTCTCCTGACCCCTCCTGTCTCAGCCTCCAGTATTTATGCTGCAGTAGTTTATGTGTCGGGGGGCTGGGGTCAGTTTGTTATATCTGGAGTACTTCTCCTGTCCTATTCGGTGTCCTGTGTGAATCTAAGTGTGCGTTATCTAATTCTCTCCTTCTTTCTCTCTCTCGGAGGACCTGAGCCTTAGGACCATGCCCCAGGACTACCTGACATGATGACTCCTTGCTGTCCCCAGTCCACCTGACCGTGCTGCTGCTCCAGTTTCAACTGTTCTGCCCTATTATTATTCGACCATGCTGGTCATTTATGAACATTTGAACATCTTGGCCATGTTCTGTTATAATCTCCACCCGGCACAGCCAGAAGAGGACTGGCCACCCCACATAGCCTGGTTCCTCTCTAGGTTCCTCTCTAGGTTTCTTCCTAGGTTTTGGCCTTTCTAGGGAGTTTTTCCTAGCCACTGTGCTTCTACACCTGCATTGCTTGCTGTTTGGGGTTTTAGGCTGGGTTTCTGTACAGCACTTTGAGATATCAGCTGATGTAAAATAAATTTGATTTGATTTCGATTTGATTTTTTTTTCTCTCGTCATGATTTTCTAAATCTACACTGCTCAAAGAAATAAAGGGGACACTAAAATAACACATCCTAGATCTGAATGAATGAAATGTTCTTATTAAATACTTTTTTCTTTACATAGTTGAATGTGCTGACAACAAAATCACACAAAAATGATCAATGGAAATCAAATTTATCAACCCATGGAGGTCTGGATTTGGAGTCACACTCAAAATTAAAGTGGAAAACCACACTACAGGCTGATCCAACTTTGATGTAATGTCCTTAAAAAAAGTCAAAATGAGGCTCAGTAGTGTGTGTGGCCTCCACGTGCCTGTATGAATGACCTCCCTACAACGCCTGGGCATGCTCCTGATGAGGTGGCGGATGGTCTCCTGAGGGATCTCCTCCCAGACCTGGACTAAAGCATCCGCCAACTCCTGGACAGTCTGTGGTGCAACGTGGCGTTGATGGATGGAGCGAGACATGATGTCACAGATGTGTTCAATTGGATTCAGGTCTGGGGAACGGGTGGGCCAGTCCATAGCATCAATGCCTTCCTCTTGCAGGAACTGCTGACACACTCCAGCCACATGAGGTCTAGCATTGTCTTGCATTAGGAGGAACCCAGGGCCAACCACACCAGCATATGGTCTAACAAGGGGTCTGAGGATCTCATCTCGGTACCTAATGGCAGTCAGGCTACCTCTGGCGAGCACACGGAGGGCTGTGCGGTCCCCCAAAGAAATGCCACCCTACACCATGACTGACCCACCCCCAAACCGGTCATGCTGGAAAATGTTGCAGGCAGCAGAATGTTCTCCACGGCGTCTCCAGACTGTCACATCTGTCACGTGCTCAGTGTGAACCTGTTTTCATCTGTGAAGAGCACAGGGCGCCAGTGGCGAATTTGCCAATCTTGGTGTTCTCTGGCAAATGCCAAACGTCCTGCACGGTGTTGAGCTGTAAGCACAACCCCCACCTGTGGACGTCGGGCCCTCATGGAGTCTGTTTCTGCCCGTTTGAGCAGACACATGCACATTTGTGGCCTGCTGGAGGTCATTTTGCAGGGCTCTGGCAGTGCTCCTCCTTGCACAAAGGCGGAGGTAGCGGTCCTGCTGCTGGGTTGTTGCCCTCCTACGGCCTCCTCCACGTCTCCTGATGTACTGGCCTGTCTCCTGGTAGCGCCTCCATGCTCTGGGCACTTTGCTGACAGACACAGCAAACCTTCTTGCCACATGATGTGCCATCCTGGATGAGCTGCACTACCTGAGCCACTTGTGTGAGTTGTAGACTCCGTCTCATGCTACCACTAGAGTGAAAGCACCGCCAGCATTCAAAAGTGACCAAAACATCAGCCAGGAAACATAGGAACTGAAAAGTGGTCTGTGGTCCCCACCTGCAGAACCACTCCTTTATTGGGGGTGTCTTGCTAAATGCCTATAATTTCCACCTGTTGTCTATTCCATTTGCACAACAGCATGTGAAATTTATTGTCAATCAGTGTTGCTTCCGAAGTGGACAGTTTGATTTCACAGAAGTATGATTGACTTGGAGTTAGTTACATTGTGTTGTTTAAGTGTTCCCTTTATTTTTTGAGCAGTGTATATACAGTGTAGCAAAGTTCTGGTGAAGTTCAATAAAAACATTTTTTTAAAGATAGAAAGTTGGGTGAACACCTCTTAAGTATTGTATCAATATCAAGGGGACATTTACATATCAGTTCCTGTACCATGCGGAATAATGGCAAACCAGGGTGTTATTCAGGAAAGCACAACATGTATACTGAGCAAAAATATAAACACAACTTGTGTTGGTTCCATGTTTCAGAAATGTTGCATACTCACAAACATATTATTTCTCTCAAATGTTGTGCACAAATGTGTTTCCATCCCTGTCAGTGAACATTTATCCTTTGCCAAGATCATCCATCCACCTGACAGGTGTGGCATATCAAGAAGCTGATTAAACAGCATGATCATTACATAGGTGCACCTTGTGCTGGGGGACAATAAAAGGCCACTAAAATGTGCAGCTTTGTCACACAACCCAATGCCACAAATGTCTCAAGTTTTTAGAGAGAGTGCGATTGGCACGCTGACTGTAGGAATGTCCACCAGAGCTGTTGCCAGATAATCTACCATAATCTCCGCCGTTTTAGAGAATTTGGCAGTACGTCCACGCGGCCTTACAAACCGCGTGTAATCATGCCAGCCCAGGACCTCTACATCTGGCATTTTCACCTGCTGGATCGTCTGAGACCAGCCACCCGGACAACTGATGAAACTGAGGAGAATTTCTGTCTGTAATAAAACCCTTTTGTGGTGAAAAACGAATTCTGATTGGCTATGCCTGGCACCCCAGTGGGTCGGCCTATGCCCTCCCAGGCACACCCATGGCTGCGCCCCTTCCCAGTCATGTGAAATCCATTGATTAGGGACTAATGAATTTATATAAATTGACTAATTCCCTTATATGAACTATAACTCAGTAAAATCATTGAAATTGTTGCATGTTGCGTATATATTTGTGTTCAGTATAGATAGAAATGGTGCAGAACTAACATGATTCTTTGTTAGTCAATAAAACTCTATACGTTACACTTCTATCTGCAATGTACTGAATAAGCCCTGGGAAAAAAAACTCACAATAACATCTACATACAGGTCAATGGTGGGTGACTTCCTATTCTGTGAACAGACAACTCTGAATATCTTGGCTTTCAAGCAGATCGTTGTACACAACCAGAGGTTCAATGTGGTGGTGGAGCCTTCACAGCAATATGAGTCTACAATTTTCTACAAATGCAGTTCATATAAAAATGAGGCTGATGAGATGCTCTTGCTTGTGGGTTAAGAGGTTGCTTTATGTGTTGTTTGCCTGTTGCCGTTGTCCATTCTAGGACTAGTGTTACAGCATGAACGTCTTAAGTGGACTGTACCCGGTAGTCACAGCCCGGTGGAGGTGAGTGCTGAGGTGATACGGTGAACATTACATCCTGCATTCCCACAATCCCTTTTCATCACTGAGCCAACTCCTAGAATAAGCCTAAAATACAGACCTGTTTTGTGCTAACATTCCACCTCTTGTACTCCGTGTCATATAATAAACATAGCATGACAGGGAGGGGAATGTTAGCACAAACAGACTGGTATCCAGGCTAGCTGTCTATGTGATGTTACCAACATGTCACAATAACTAGCCTTCCGGATGGATGCAAATAATATAAAGATAATGAAACGGTATAGGTCTAATCGTGGCCTGATATACGTTAGGTCCTCTTGCTGCCCAGTCTCTTAAAGACATTGACTGACCCTACGTCCATCTGTGCCCCAAAACTCTCCCCTCCTCCAGCCCTGGTGCTGCTGCTGACCTTGGGGCTAGCCAGGGCCAGGCCTGGCCGGGCCTTATTTCTGGTGCTGGTCACACGGCTGTCCTGGGTGTCGGCAGGCGGTGGGGAGGCATTTGGTTTACCCAGTCTCTGAAGCACGCTGCGCTTGGCAGGGGGGAGGCCATTGGGGGAGGAAGAGGAGGAGGAGGGAGAGTCAGTAGGGGGGAGTTTGATCTTCACTCCTAGGCGGCGGAGGGTGGTGGGGGCCCGCTTGGGGGCCACAGGCTCTTTCTTCTGGGAGGGAGGTAGTCGCTTTAGGACGCCAGCGTACTGTAGGACCGAACCCTCTCCATCACTATTATCATCCTCCTCCTCCTCCTCCTCTGCTCCGTCTACATCAACCCTTCCTGCTGTTGCCTGCTCCTCCTCCGCTCCGTCTGCTCGGCCCAGACGACTGAACACACCCGTGGCCTGGAGAGAGACGGGCCATGAGAGCAGAGAGGCCATGCCCTGACTAACACTCAACGTCACTCACACAGACACACATGTAACGTGTCAAAAGAGAGGGCTCACCTTGCTGCTGCCCGTGGTGGTATCGGCTTTGGACTCGGCTCCCAGTCGCTCAAACACAGACATCCGCTTGCTCCCTTTTTATGGGTAAGAGAGAGTTAAAAAGAGAAATATACTGTCACACACAGACATTTTAAGAGACACACACAGAAAGAGTGGGATGGTGGGTTCTAGTTAGGGATAGGGGTCATCTTTATCATGGTAAGAGATAAAAACATTTCAAGACCCATTTCCTTTAGATGCGTCAGTCCATAATGTTAGTGGGATGAGAATTAAAGGAGGTTGAATGATTAGTTTCCTTGGTTCACCCTGGCCAGGAGGTGAGGCCCTACCTTTCTTGGCCTGCTGGGCCAGGATTCGGGCGGTGCGTGCCGTGGTGCCTTTGGGCATGTTGATGATGTACTTGCCTTCCATCTCTGCAGTCACGCGGCGACGCTTCGCCGGCAGACCGTTCCCATCGTCAGCAGGCCGGCTCAGCACTGGGAAAGAGAGAGAAAGGATGGGGGGGGGGTGAAATGAGGTAGAGAAGAAAAAGGGAGATGTTGTGGGAGGGAGACGGAGAGAGTCAGTGTGACATCTATGTAACATCTCGTGATACAGCAGATGGAGAGAGAGAAGGCCAGTCCACACAGAGAGTGGAACAGGGGGTAGCTACCTGCTTTGCCACTCTTCGCCTGTTTGTTCGACACGGTCACAGAGATTGCCCGGTTGTCCGGGTGATGGGCTGGTGTGGTTGGCGGTGAGTCGTGGCTCAAGGCGTTGGCAATCATACGTGTGGCGGCTGCAGAGGATTATAAACATATGGTGAGAATTCTGGCACAGAATGACTCCCGCCATTACCCAAATGGGTGCTACTGCTCATTGGTAGTGGAAGGGGTGACTTGTCATACGGTGTTAAATCCTTTGAGAAAAGCTCTACATAAAAGGCAGATCACTGGTATGACATTCATAACGGTTCAATAATTTGAATTTAAACACTCACGGGTGTTGGCAGTTCTTCTGAGTTCGGTCTGAATGCTGGACTGTCCTGAGGTTATGGCCTGTGTGGCCATTTTGCACATGTCCTGGAGAGGGGAAGAGGAGGTGGGAGAGAGGCAGCACTAGACTAACTGCTGTCAAAACTGCATTAAAAACAGCAAGTCTTTTGGCAAAGCACCATCTCTCCCGCTTGAGCTATAGTGCTGCATTGGAGGAAGTGATCCCAGGATGTGCCGAAAGCTCTTTAAAATGAATGATGCAACAGGAAGTCATTGTATCTTTCAGCCCATCATTTCTCTAGACCGGTAGTCAACGAACCTGTCGATCGCAATAGACTGGTGGATCTTCAAGGCATTCCCAGTGGCTCTGAATAAGAGCATGCTATACACAAGCTGTCTCCTTACCTGTCGGTAGACCTGTTTGGCGTGTTTGAGGATGGCAATAATGTCACCGATGACAGTGATGCCCAGGTCCATCATGATCTCCTTACTGAGGTCCATCAGCATGGTCTTCTGGATCCTGCAGAGAGAGCGAGCCAGATAAAGATTTAAATCGTACTAATAAAATAATGGATGTGATTTTCTTCTCTTGAAACGAATGGAAATTATTCATGTCTGATTACCGAATGAATAATGAATTTTATTTGTGTCAAATCGCCAACCCGTCCCTTATGTGATTAATTGACAAACAAACATTACAATAATTCACTATGGTAATTAAATGACAATTCTTCTTCCGGTGTTCCCTGCATTGCGCATCGCATAAAGAGAAGAAGAAAGAAACGGTACAAATCAATATATAATAGTACATTACATCCCTAGAGCAGTAAAATATACATACATACATACATACATACATACATACATACATACATACATACATACATAACCAGATAAATAAATACAGAAAAAAGGAGGAAAAGGAAACAGAAGTCACTTGAACCCGGTCTGGAACAATGAGAAGATTCATATGGAAGACATGCCTATACACAATCTATATACACACACCATTAACCACATAGAAGCTAAATCCTCTTAGAAAATGTCATTATAGGTAGCCCTTTTTCTTTTTTTCCAAGCTTTATTTAAATATTCCGCAAAAGGAAATACACCATGGACAAAAACCAATTTCCCCTCATCACTCAGCCACATAATTCCTTGGTATATCTGGTGTGCTTTCTGGAATAAGAGCAAGCGTATATCGTAGTAGAAAGGGCAATAGAGGATAAAATGAGTTTCATTCTCTATTTCTTCAAGGTCCCAATACTTACATAGTATTGTGATGAAATGGAAGAAGAAAGACTGACCTGTTTCAATAGGCAGGGGCAATCCCTGATTTTACCTGTGCACACAGCGATCTCTTGCTTTTTAGGTAGGTTATACATAATATATCTCACACACAAATTCACCCTTATAAAAACAAAAGGTTCTCAATTTAGGTTCATGATTCCTCTCCACCAGCCATTTTTCCCCCCATATTGCATCAACAGTTGTTTAAAAATATATCTATATATATGTCTCCCTTAACTTTGGTTTTCGTACAGACGTTCAGTCAGACTCTTGAAAAAGGTTGGACATTTCAGTTGCCCAGGCTCCCCCTATCGATAGATCCCATAGAAGGACTTTACTAGCTATTCTGGCAGTTGTCATTTCCAACAGTCTATTCCAAAGTTTCACCATACATGCCTTCCATTTCACCTCACAGGGTTCCCAGCCCATATCCCCAGTTATTGCAAGTATAGCTGCAAACTCCGGCTGAATAGTCCAGAACAGGACACACGCATGTCTGATAGAGTTTGGAATACGTAGCAAAACCAATATATTTTAGTGTTGTTTTCCCTATAACTCCTCCAAGAGCTCAACTGTTCCCAAATAGAACAGTAATAGGTTCATCAAGAAAAAGACCCAAAAATGTATAATTACTAGTAAACTCAAGAATGTCTTCACCAAAACAAAACTGAAAAACACTTATCTTAGTACCTTAAATACCAATAATCAAATGAAAAGGTCAGACAATCTTTCATTTTGCAGTGAACTGTTCCAGGCCAAGGAGTTAAGATGGCCTTTATACCTGTTGTCCACAAAAGACACGGCATAGTTGACAGCAAGACCAGCAGGGATCCCAGCATCCTTGAAGAATTGGATCCATTCCGAGGTGGCTGAAAAGACAAGAGAAAACAAACACCTCGACTTTAATTGCTGAAGTGTTTACATGTACTATGTGTTAACTTATAAGAGCTATATTACAAAAAGTATTCTTAAAACGTAGTTTTCAATGGCAATACTAAAAGCTATCAAACTTATTGACCTTCAAAGTTATAACTCAAAGCCATCTGATTAGGCTAAGATCCATTTTCAGTGAGATCCAATGGAAAATACCAAATGTAAACCCCGGGGACAGGACAGGCTTGCTGACTGGCCAGCTGGGTGTTATTTATAAAACCATGATGGAGCTTCTTGTGGTGAGCGAAATTCCACTGGGGTTCATAGACACATTTGATATTGCCAGTGTTTCCCCCAGAACAATACCCCAGAACAAATATGCCATCAAGTAAATTACTTAATTTTACAGTATCAGGCACAATAAAATGTTTTTATTTTATTAAACTGAGTGGTCTCTGTTTAGCTAAATAGAGGGAGAAAACAGGCAGCTAAAGTCAGTCCAAACATTAGCTAAAAGGGCATTGGTTGCAGTGTGTGGGCTACTTGTCTCGAACACATACAATAACTTGCTAACTAAACTAGTTAACCAACCGTTCTCAGTTTAGGTTTAATGTCACGATGGCCTCTACGAAACGTATGACAATTTTCACAAGGCGAACTTTCGGTAGTTGTTCTAGCGACCTACCCTCCCCTGCAGCAAGCTAACGTTAAACGTTTAGTGTGTGGCTGTGGGCTAGCGAACTAGCTACAAGTTGACTTGCTAGCCAATTTAGCTAGCTAACGTTAATGTGAATGAAAATGTTGGTTCGCGATAGCTAGATTAGTTACAACTTCGTACTTATCAGTCAACACGGTGTCGCCAATGATAAGCTAGTAACCAGTCCCACGTATGTTCGTGGTAAAACAATTTAACTACAAACAATAATGATGCACGAGCAATTTTGAATAGCTAACCGGCTAACGTTAGCTACATTCCATTCGGCACTTGACTTGTGTCCGTACACACCATGTTAGCTAGGTAGACATACAGAGAACAGTATCCCTACATTCCGAACAAAATAAAATTAACATCTTTACTCAGTATCCTAATAATAATTGGGGGAAAATATATTTTTGAGTCTTTTTAAGCGATCCTCCACGTCATTTGGGCCCTTTTATGTCACTCACCTGTGGTTACGGACGCCATGTTTACAAGAGACGGCTCCGTTCGTGACGTAATTTCCGTTGCATTTTTTTGAAGTAACATATTTTCACCACATGAGTGCAGTGTAACCCTTCAATCTACTGCCATAAATGGTCGTTCGTTTTTGGAGACGTTTCTTCTTCTTCTTCTTCTTCTTCTTCTTCTTCTTCTTCTTCTTCTTCGAGGTTTAACGGCGGTTGGTATCAAATGTGTTGCATTACTGCCACCCACTAGACTGGAGTACAACTCCCATATACTTCGCTTGAAAAATACAAATGTAATAAATAAATAAATACTCTACCATCTAACACTACACTCACTAATTTCAAAATTATATCAAATAAAATTAACATCGCCCCACTCCACTAATTAAATGTATTTATTCCTACCTCATGCCATTAAGGATGAGACATCACCACTTAACACACCCTGTAACTCTTCTGATGTCAAGTCTCGTACACCCAAATACCTCTCTGCAGCTGCCACCACCACCTCAATTTTCTGCGACTTCCGTTCCATCCCTATTGAATGCTATTTTCTCCAAAATAGCCATTGTTATAAATGCTAAAAATCCAATCTTACTGAAACTTATATCACTTTTTGGCCAATCCCTCTGTACTGGTATGTCTCTACTACTCTCACCACACCTTAACCCATCTTCCTCTACTTTCTCCACTGCCTCAGCATATGACAACTTCTGTACTACTCTAACCCTGGAAACCTCAACCTGCCTCTCCCACACGAGACGTTTCTGATCCCCAGCTTCATGTGCACCCCTACAATTAACACATTCCACTACTTTCCCCAATGCTACATATTCCTTTGTCTCGTGCCCTTCGGCACACTTCTTACATTGTGGACTCTCCCTCCTACACACTCCTGCCACATGCCCATAAGCTTGTATTCGGCACATAAGCTCGTACAGGATAACTTATATATCCTAACTTCACTTTGTCGGGCAGAGACTCAACATCAAAACTCAAAAGAACAGACAATGACACTTCTGTTTCCCCACTCTCGCCACCCTGTCTGCGTCGCATCAAACGACGAGCATCACAAACACCGGGAACCTTTCCCCTCAGCTGGTAAACTTTTATATTCACTGCTACCCCAGTTATCACTCCTTTCATTGGTGCCCTTTTCTTTGAGAGCGAAACAATTCACTTTTGCTGCCCCCATTTGTTTTACTCCGAGCGCCTTCTCCCTCTGACTAACGGAAACAAAAACAATTATCACTAGGCCACTTCTGGTTACCCTCGCCGATTCCACATTTTCCAACACTTTTTTCATCCACCGTGAAACCACAAATGGATCAGCCAAAAGGCAGAGTCCACTTCTTCCATAAACTTCACTCGTACTGTCACAGACTCATCTTTTTCCTGACCCTCGGTGCATACCTCGGTCTCCGATAACTTCACCACACCTACCACCTCCGAGACTTCACCCTCATTCACTTCCATTTCTCCTCCATTCTTTACACTTTCTACCATTCTTTACACTTTCTACCATTCTTTACACTTTCTACCATTCTGCTTTAACATCTCACTTTTTTTCACAATTTTTATCTGACTCAAGCTCATCCTCTTCCTCCCTCTCTCTCTTAGATATCCTCTCCCTCTCTTTTTCCCTCCATTCCTCCTCCGTTTCCCAAGAATACATCTCCGTATGATAATACTGCACTACTCCTGACAACCATCTTGTCCTTGTTTTCTCTAGGGACTCCATTTCCCGACCCTTTGGAGACATTTCAGTGGCATGCCATTTTATGATAGAGGTGAGGTATGGGGCCACAGCACACACACACACACACACACACACACACACACAAACAATCACCTTGATACTATATTTCTGTTTATTGAATGCTATTTTCTCCAAAATAAAGATTTGGACGGTAATATAAACAGTTACGGAGGGGAAAGCTCACTCAGCTTTCACAGTCTATCAAGAACAACGATGAGTAAAGTTCCCCTCCGTCAAGTAAAATAAGAGAGAATGGGGGAAAGGAGTTAGGATGGGATGGACACAGAGAGAGAGAGAGAGAGAGAGAGAGAGAGAGAGAAAGAGAGAGAGAGAGGGGGGGGGGGAATATGACAGGTGTACTGTCATCACATCTGGTCCATTTGAAAAAGATAGACAATACTGTATAATATAATCAGAGGTTAAATTGATCCCCCTCAGAAACAGATGCAAGAGAATGTTATTGAGCATTACATTTCATCAATTATTATACTTATTTTATGCATTGAACAAGGACAAATGTGTAGTTATCAAAGCACCATCATTGTATCTATCACTTGAGATGTTTTATTTATTTTATTTTTATTTCACCTTTATTTAACCAGGTAGGCCTAAACCCTATTTAGTTTTGGGCCTCAGCTGTTACAAATAGTCTCAAAATGTCTTGAGTATAAATTCCCGTAAAATTTCCGGGTCCATTTTCATTAGTCACTGCAGATCACAACAATGCAACCATTGCTTCACAGAAAAAGACAAACATCTGTTCACATATAAAGTCAGAAATAAACTTTCTAGAGAAGGCATTCGAGGAAAAGACAAAGGTTCTATTGAAGGAAATGACAAAAATATCAGTCACAAGGCATCAAAGGAAAATGCCCAAAAAATGAAGGGTTTTGAAAAATGTCTTGAAGATTCATATATTTATAATCAAGGTCTGCCCCTCAACCTCCACTCAATTAGGTCAAGACCTCTTGGCCCAAACATAGATACCGGGCTATGTGAATGAAAGATCACGGTACAGTTTATAATAGGGGTGGAAAATCACAACTATACATGATCACACTGGACACGTAGCATAGCAGAAAGAGAGCGCCAGAAGACTTCTGGCACTGTGTAAATGAAGCTTTTCATATGATTTGATACAAGTCTATCCTAGAGGATATGAGTGTTTCAATTTCAATACATAACATCGCAGGTTTGCAACTCATGGAAAAAATAAGGCATTTATCAACCACGCAAATGGTAAAAGACCTCTTGTCTGTTCCAGTCAGTCTTGTATGGAGGTATTTGTATGAAGGCAGGTTCACTGATACAACAAAGTTACTCAGTTTATTTCATCATTGCTACATATGTCCATGGCCCATCTCAACTTGGATTGTTAGAAAAGGAAGTTCTCCCTCTGCCACCTCAATTCTCCTCCTCTCTATTTCTCTGTCTTTACCTTTCTGCCTCTCTCATTCTCTCTCTTGGATGGTTCAGATTAGAAAATTAGACTTATGTGAACTAGACCTCATTTCCTGATCTGTCCGGTGCTGACATAGGTGTGAATTCTTCCAAACCGGTAGCTGGGTTTCCGGGGTAAGACAAAAATGACATAACATTCTCTAAGAGAACGCATGTTTGGAATTAAAGATTTGGGCGTGAAATAAGATGAATATTGGCGGAATGAATATTCAAACATGCTCTCATTCCGTGGAAGAACCGTGGTATATTTTTGCCCAACCCTGGAGACTCTTCGAGCGGTTTTGATGGAACAGGACCCATGGACCTCATCACTGATAAGTTGTAAGTGAATTTGCCAGAACAGGATGTTCTATGATAAGTTCATCTGATATACTATAAGTAAGCACCACAAAACATTCTGTGCACGAGCCATACTTATCCAGACCGTGCCATCTATCAGTGTAAACCTCTTTCACACATCATCAACAATGCCATGGTAGGTTCATGGAAGGAAATCAAAAGGCATGGAAGTTCGTCACTCAAAAAAGGCATATAAGGCTTGTCCCTTGTCGTACCACTTGAAGCCTGGCACTTAAGTTACATTTTTTTTGCTTCACAATCAAAATGGAGGGGCCCTCTTTTCAATTCACAACTAAGACTTTAGCCCATCTAATGATAAGCCAGACAATTTTTCTTTCACAATCACACCTCCATTGATATTTCAAGTTATGCAACAATAACTACTGTGAGGCGATTTTTTTTTTTTAGGAGAGCAAACTCTCGAAAAGCTCTCCAAAAATGTCTGTTGCTCGAATCACACGATAACTACTTTATTGAACAGGAATGCACACTGGACTAACAGACTGTTCTCAACAAAAAAACATTCAATAAAAAATTATTTGCATTATTAATATTTTAATATGTATTTTGACATTCAATTCATACTAGTTTCCTCATTTTGGGTCCGTAGGGGACTAAGTGGTGACATTAAGCTTTGGCGGCATAGGCATCGGGACTGACCTCACAGAGAAAAACAAACAAACAAACAGGCAAATGTGAAAGCAAAAAGGCAATAGCACCACCTCAATAATCTCATCATATTGGCAAACTGCAATACATGCAGCATCACATGTTAGATATAGTTATCCTGAATAATGTGCTTTATATGTAAAACATATGAGCACAGGCAGTGATAATGTGCGTCATATTGAGGGAATGGTTAAGTATTATCGTTTTTTTTTTTTTATATATAAATCTTTGTTCTTTTAGAAAAATATCAATTTTAAAACCAGCCTCATCAACGGCACCTCTGTTTCTTCATTGACAAAAATATCCCATTTATATTTTCAAACATTCATACTTCACAATAATTGTACATACACTTAAATATACACATTTTTTGTATCTATATGCATATGCTTTTAAGTATACTTTTGACACATAGAAAATGTTTTTATAGTGCACATCATGCCTCTGAAGTTGCCAAAACGAAGATAAAAAAAATAACATAATAACACAATAATAGTTAGAATGCAATAGTAAATGTAACATTAAGGGGGAAACATCCCCTGTAAGAACAAGAACGTCTGGCAGCGACAACACAGGTAAGAGCGGAGGACAAAAAGCAACAACAACGAAAAACTCAAACGTAAAAACATAACAAATGTCACTGGAAATAAAAGGAACAAATTCACAGACAAAATGTAGAACGCATATACTCATAAAACACCCCCTCCTCTTGTCTCCTCTGTGTGTCCGGCTCCGTATTGTGCTCTCTCTCATCATGTCAACCTCAATCGAGAAAGAAATAAGCGGGCCAAGTGGCGCAGAGTGGGATACACTCACAATAAATGCACCTCCCACTAGGAGAGGCACAGAGGCCACTCATCCCAATGTTCAGAGGTTGGTTGAATATTCCTTAAAAGTAATATATATATATTTTTAAACATATTGGTTACCAACAGACTCATGTCCGACAAAAGCACTTTACCAAAAGTACATTCCTCTCTCAATGTTTTTTTTCTCACCATGATATTTTCTCTGGTCAAAGGTTAGACTTAAAAACAACAACAGAAAATACTTGGTGATAAAGGAGGGTGAAGAACATTATACAAAATAGTATCAGTAACAAGTGGAGACCAATCCAGATGCTTGAAGTATGGCGGTGGTACTCTGCAGGTAAGAGGTAACCCATCCCATACAGTTGACAAAAGCAGGATTTTTTGGGGGATTGTTTTAAATTCGATTCAGGCTTACGAGTACAGGGGGCTCATCCTCTCTCTCTGCCAAAGTTTCAGCTCTCCCTCTAGACCTCTACCTCGGCTAAAGCCTCATCTCTCATTCTCCCGCCGTCCTCATCTCACCGTCACAATACAAGTCTCCTTTCATCTTCATCGTTTCAACATCCAACAATGGCTCAGGAGAAGAAAGAAAAGAGTGACAACTCTTTTACATTTGTGTCCATCAAATTTGGTGTATTTTCAGTGTGTGTGTGTGTGTGTGTGTGTGTTTTTTAGTTTTTGATTTTGTCTGCTTTGAGCGAAATACTCCAGGGCTCCTCAGTTGGGGGTGCGTCCGCGTCCGTGTGGGACGTGTGAGGTGGGCCGGCGCTCAGTCAAGGTCCCAGGGGCTGGAAGGGCTCGGCGTGCTCTCAGGGTTCGAAGACTTCAAAGAGACAGAGAGAGACACACAGAGGAGAGAAACAAAGATGGAGAGATGGACGAAGAGCAGACGGCAGGATAAAAAGAGAAAGAGCCAGATAGCTGGAGGCTGTGACGCCCTTCCCTTTCCAAGTCACAACTAATGACGAAGAAGCAAGAGGAACCGAGAGGATGAGGAAGGCGGGAGGGGAGAGCAAGAGCTCGGCAGTCTGGCCTCACAAAAAAAAGACCCAAACCTCAGTCCTTCTTCCCTATTTCAGCTTGCACAAATACATTCAGCATGAAGAGAGGGATGAAAAAGATGAGAGCAGGAGCAGTGAGAGAGGAATGACCGACAGAGGGAACGACGGGGAGGATAAGTGTGCTTGTGAGATCACAGGTGAGCATGTTGCTATTTCCTGTGTGCACTGGACGTGCACGTCACAAGACGTTGAAAGATTCACTGTGAATTAAGCTGGGTATGATGTCAGAGGATGTTTCAGAGATCGACTGACAACTCAGAGCCCAGAGTTTTAGACTCAATTTGAATTCACTTTAAATACTTGGTTAGTTACGTTTAGTTTTCTCATTTAGGACAACAGTGGCTTATATGCACTAAATGCTATGTGGTCAAACTTGGTTTGATTTCATGTTTTTTCAGGTCTGAATGTGTGTGAGTTTGTATGGATCATCATATAATGTATGTTATCCATGTTGTTGACCTCGTCTATCATGGGCAACTGTTTTTTTGAGCAACTGGTGATTGACACAGGGGGGGGGATGTGTGTGCGCGCGTGTGGTGTGGTGTGTCTGTCGGTCAGTCAGAGAGCGAGCAGCGAGGGCGAGTTCAGGGAATCAGAGGACTGCTCGCTGCTGCTGTTTCTCTGGTTAGCGCTGACCCCGCAGGCTCCCTCTGGGTAGCTGAACACAAATGAAGATGTGTATGAAGGGTTGTAGCTGCCAGCGGCCGCGCCATCGTGGTGACCACCACCCTCACCCGGCGCAGGCTCGCTTGAGCCATAGAAAGAACTAGAAAACGCTACCTCCTGCATCATCCCCGGCTGCGGATGAACCTGCTGCTGCGGATGAACCTGCTGCTGTTGCTGCTGCGGATGAACCTGCTGCTGCTGCTGTTGTTGCTGCTGCTGCTGCGAAGTAGAAGGCTGCGAGGTGTAGGCGGGAGGCAGGTAGAAAGTGTCCTCCACAGTCAAGCCCACAATGGAGACGGGGGCCTGTTGAGGCAGTAGGGGCTGATGCTGGAGCTGTGTGGAGCCTGAGGCCTGCTGCTCCTGGTAGGGGATCTTGCAGCTGGGCTGGTGAGCCACAAGGACAAACTCCAGGCGCTCCTTCTCCTTCTGCAGCTCAGAGATCTCAGCCTCCAGCTCAGACTTCTCCTCCTCCAGGATGTCAGTCTCCTGTGGAGGGAGGGAGGGAGATAAAGAGAGAGAGAGAGAGAGAGAGAGAGAGAGAGAGAGAGAGAGAGAGAGAGAGAGAGAGAGAGAGAGAGGGTAGAGGGGGTAGAGGGTTAGACAACACAGGTGTTCTCATTCTACGTCTGTGGAGGTGGATGCACGGCTATGTTTTTAGATATAGATAGGCCTACATGTTTCCCCTTGAAATAGATACTTTAGCCCATGCTAGGACTGGTAAATTAGACTATACCAACTGTAGGCACAATAGACTGTCACAAGAACTATAATCATCTTCGCTCTCTTCATCTAATAACCCCCGTCTCTTAATAACCAACCCCTTAAATAACATCATGTGTTACTATTACTCACATACACAGTCATTATCATGAGCCTAGTTATGTAGCATAACACACTGCATATAATTATCACAGGAAGCCATTTTTGACAGCAAGAACACAGGCAAGCTCACCCCCTGCAGTCTGTCAGTGAGTTCGCGCCGGCGGTTTCGGCATTTGGCGGCTGCCAGCTTGTTCCTCTCGCGCCGAACACGCCTCTTCTCCTGCTCCTCTGGAGTCAACTGGGGGAAAAGAATTAAGGAGGGATTAAAACAAATGCAAACTTTGTCTTTGCCTCGAATCTCTCTGATGCACTTGAATGGGCCGTCGCTAGCTGAGAATAACAGACATATAGATGTATTGTCAAATACAGTATCATAATGAAACGCGGCGAACGTGTTCATTCTTGCTGTCTACCCACTCGACATATAAAGATTGACACACGGGGCACACACACACTTACAAACACACCAACATCTCCATCGTCACTCACAGACTCGTCTCGTACACGGCGGCTACGGGCCCTGGACTGACGGACAGGACCCGGGGCTGGGCCTTGCCCCGGGGTGTCAGAGCCTGCGGGAGTAAAAACTGAGCCAGAGAAATAACTGGGCCCTGGCAGATCATAAGGGTCTACCAGGGACACCGACTGGGCCATAGTCGAGGTCCCCGCCCCACTTTGGCCAGAGGCCTGGGATGAGATGAGTGTTGGCTGCACCATCCACTGCAGGTCCTGGCTGCTGGTGATGGCTGTGACTGTGGGCACAAAGGAGCCTGGCATATCCACTCCTCCACTGCTGCCCCCGGAACCACTGCCTACCCCTTCCCCGCCACCAGCAGACACACAATCCTGGAACACACAGAGATGGGGGGGGGGGGTTAGGCATGAACACAGACAGAGAAATGGGATGCTGCCATACAATGCAATGACGACAAAAGTGTCTTGCTCTTTAAACATTGCTTTGTGAACTATTTCGATGGGGATTCCCTTGTACACAAGATGGTAGACGTCACAGCAGAAGATTGCATAGCCTTGATGTCCATAAGACACACACTTTCAGGGTACAGTTTGACACACCCATTCTATTCGTTGCATTGTAAGACTAGTCATAAGCATGTATGTCCCCCTTATAATGTCTTATATGATCTCATTATGATCCTATCTTAATAAAAAACAATTTGTCAGTTACAAATGTGCTACATATAGAGACATAACACATTGATAACCCTTATAATAACGTCTAAAGGCTCATACAAACTTGTAAAAAGTAGTACATCATTTCAGTGAATGTCACTCTTATAGAATGGTAGAATGTCAGTGAGAGTTGGAGTCTCCCAAAATTCCTGGACAACAAATGTTATAAAGAGATCATTGCAAGAATAGATTTAGGTGCCCAAATCTATCACTGGCTCTCTCTGCTTTAATTAGAACTGAGGCGAGCAGTGATGCCATAGTGAGCTCGGAGTTGCATTAATATTAATTTGAAAGCGTTTAAGGCAAGGCGACATGTAGCTTTCAAGGGGCCGCCTCAACCAATCAACTCGCTCGAATAAGTCCCCCTTCCTCCTTCGTCCTCCCCCGTCACACCCTCGGTGTTCCCTTAGCAACGCGACGTAACACTCCAAAATAGAACGCATTTACGTCACAGTGAGTCCTGAGAACAGGGAGCGTGGAGAGAAGCGAGCAAAGGCGGAGCTTTTTGTGCGTACGTAGGAGGGCCAAAGCGCTGTCATCCGTTGCGCTGCGTGCTGTAAACCTACCACCGAAGACAGTACACGTTGCTAGTAGAGGTGGCACAGCCTGAGTCAGAAAACATGCCGGCAGGCCAGCCTTTACTACAATACAATTCAAGTGCCTGTAGATTTCAAGGCAATTGGCAGTGCATTTTTTTCACGCATGGTTGATCAGACGTGAAAGGGAAATCTTCTTGCCTTTCCCTTTCATAGAAACTATGTAACAACAAGCTTATAATTATGATGATACTCAGGTTGATAAATCCAAACTCTGCATGGTAGAACTCTAACGCGACAAGGTATAACTGCACCAGCATTTGCAAATACTACTGAACTGTAAAGCATCATTGAATTCTTAACTTAACCCATATTTCTGGAATACAGCCCACGGCCACATCATCATGTACAACATAAATCAGACTTCATGCATTATTATGTAAACATCTGTCAAATGAAATGTTTCCTCAATATTATAGTAATCGACATCTGAAATTGGGGGGAAAAGACACATAAACTCCCTTTTTCGCCCCGATACTCATCATTGCTTGACTTATTGGACCTACCTGTGAGGCACTGGCCGGCGGGCTCCCGAAGGAGTCCACGGAGGAAAAGTACTGAGACTCAATAGACGGGGACGAACTTCCACGGGAGACGGAATCAAAGTCACCGGGGAACCCTTGGAACATTTCCCGGGCGGAGCCGAGAGAGAAACCTACAGTTCCCGGAGTGAGTGTGATGTCACCTGCTGTTCGAGCGAACACACAAGGGCAAGGGGAGACAGCTGTCAGTTTGATGTAATTTAAATGCAGTCTCGTGTATCTAGGATATGGACAACAGTAAATATGCATAACTGGAAACCTTGCTTTACGTGTAGCCTACATGTATATCGGAAATCACGTAATAAGAACCGTTGTTGCTGCATTATCTAACATTCACGTTTAGAAAGTATTTTACCGTTAATGTGTTCCTTATTGTGCTCCGGTAAGATGCTATTGGTCTCTTTCCAAAAAAGTTGCATGAAGAAGGAAATCCAGTTCGCTGCTATGGAAACAGTCCTTACGTTTCGGATTTTTAAAAACTCATCGATCCGATTCAGAATCCGCTAAAATGTGTCCTTTGTCCCCTTTTTACAATGTGCAATGATAGATCCATGTAAAAGTCCACTATGTGTAAACTGATCAGCGATATAGAGTCACAGTCCACAGAAGCGAGTCTTGTCTTATGAATGAAGCCATGGAGTACGAGAGAAGCATTGTAAAGGATACGAAGTCCCGCCTAGGAGTTCCGCTGACGTACGTGCCCATTTATGGGGTTGTGTTTTTGTTTGGTATCCTTGGTAATGACGTTTAGCTAGGGATTCCCTCTCCCACAGAAACCGTACAGCAGACGAGAATATAACATGTTACTATCACAGCCACGATATATTTCTAATCCAGAAACAATTTCTGATAGTACATTTACTGAAACAACAAGTTATGACCATTTTAGTGTGCACCTAGCCAAAGTATGGATTGTAAAGTAGATTAAATGAACATCTAAATGCACGTGTTCTTAGTGTTTTGGAGGTGTAAACTCATGTAGCCTAATAATTATTTTGTAGACTCAGTAAACAGCCTAGGTATTGTGGAGTTAAGCTCCAGATCAAGTACAACTTTGAGGGCTAGTTTAGCCCATTGCTTATTTTTTTGTTACCTTTATTTAACTAGGCAAGTCAGTTCTTATTTTCAATGACGGCCTAGGAACAGTGGGTTAACTGCCTGTTCAGGGGCAGAACGACAGAGTTGTACCTTGTCAGCGCGGGGATTTGAACACGAAACCTTTCGGCACAGTCCAACCACTAGGCTACCCTGCCGCTAATGAATATGATAAATAACAAAACAGGAATTAACGTACACACTGTCTGCCTCCTATACGTATTATTATTATTTGCATAGGCCTAAATAGATAAATTAATATATAAACGAATATAGATCTAGCAAATATATAGCCTTGTATATACTGTAGGCTATAACCTAGTGACAATGAAATGGGAAATTACTGAAATTACTTCTAGGCTGTTGAGCAACATCATTGAAAAATAGACAATGGGACAGGCTACTTACTTCCTACTGGCACTATTCAAGTAGGCCTATTCAGACCGGTTGGCCATTATAAACATATGCACATTCCATTGTCGATTTCTTACGCAATTACTTGCTTTGACATCGCTCACAAGAGGAAGGAAACCCACCAGGCAAAGAGAGGAAATCCTCTCGAGTGAACTTTCTCACTGACACGCCCTCGGGAGTTCCCTTTCTTGGAGAGGCCGTGGAATCCCTCGTTCTATAACTGGGTCTTCTGCTGCTGGGATTTCGACAGGTTTTTGCGCTGGTACGTTTGAACACATTCAGTTATTTTTCTTTATCATAGCATTAAGTGGCGGATCATCAGATTTCATGCTTCTACACCTGCATTGCTTGCTGTTTAGGGTTATAGGCTGGGTTTTTGTACAGCACTCTGTGACATCAGCTGATGTAATATGTAATTTGATTGATTTCATTAAGATTTCTTTATGAGCTGGTCTTTTAGACTGAAATGGAGAAGATCGAGCATAAGCGCATGAAGCAATGAGTAAGCGTTTTTGGACTTCCATTCGACATGTTTTTGTATGAGTGGAGCATCTTCAGGTAAAATATCTATGGACTGTGAGTAGCTACACACTCATGCATGAAGTAGGCAAGATAGACGTGTTATTCATGAGTGTGGGATGTAAAATGTGCAGAGGGCGTCGCTGATCAATGATTCTGTTGTCATTTTTTTTTTTACACAAGTTCCCAGAATAACAACGAGGGCTATTCTTTATTCAACAGCCTCCAAACGTTTTACCAGAAAATATGTCAACAGATTGAGAGGCAGAGTGTTCCGACACGGACAGTGGGCAGCAGTGACGGAAATCGTCGCCATACACTGCTGTCACTGCAAACATCCTCTGTCGAATTGTACAGAAAATTATTCATTTTCTGTAGACTTCTCCCTACGTACAGACGCCAATGGGAATATGGCAGGTGGGAGGAGGTGTGTGTGTGTGAGTGTGTGTGTGTGTGTGTGGGGGGGGGGGGGGGGGGTCTTAAAATAGACAAGAAAAATAATTAGGTTTGCAATGTCGTAAAATGTCATGGCAGCATACATCGGTGTGTATAAGGGCAGGGAATAGTGGGGATAATAACAATTAGTCAGCACTACAACGTCACCGACAAGGAACGTTCTGTACTTTGTCGGTGATCAATCGCGATGAGTAATCCGGACAGATGGTTCATGGGAAGCTCTGAGGTCATAACAATACCACTTTGACAATACATTTACCTACCTACACAGGAGAGCAGCAAGTGTTGTATTATATTAGGGGATGGTGGTTCATAATCAGGGAAGTTATCAAGAAGATAGGGCTGGAGGTCTACAACATCAATGGGGCACAGTATTATTGAGATCAATAGACTACCTAAAGTTTCACATTCTAACTGCACCGACTGTAAAAACGACAACAACCACTACCACCATTAAGCTGTCTAATAAAGGAAAGGGTGGTTGAATTAAGGAATACCGTTAACATCTGCATCAGGCAAACAGCAATTCACTTGTCAGTAAACATATCTGCACTGCAAGCTGAGGCTTGCTAGGCACACACAAGAAAAACCCAGGCGTGTTCAGCATGTTTATATAATCAATCTAACGAGTCTTGTTTAGGTTATATAACGGATAAAACAAGACTGGAGAGGTTTTACAGACCGACCATGTGCTTGCTATCCCTTTCTCACCACGATGAAGTCTGCTGCATGTGTACACAGTACAGCGTTGTGTTGCCTTGGAGATACCGTTCCAACACGCCTGACGTAGAAACGTAGCTACAAATGTAGTCTTTTTTGTTGTTGTTGCTTGGCAACCGGTTTCCGCAGTAACCAGTTCTTGAGTGACAGGGCAGGGGTAGAGCGTTTGTTGAGGCACGAATAAGATGGCTGACTGAAATGTATTCCACAAGTTCACGAATTTCTCGTTTAACAGCGTATTTTCAAGTTGATGATATAGCCCTGCCATTTCCGTTCAAATACAAGTTCATCCTTGTGTGATTTTGCATGCATATATCTACCTTTGTAGTCTTGTTAAGCGTTTGGAGATACTAGCTACAGCAGCGCAGCCAGTAGCCTAGCTACAAGCAAGCTAACTTATATCCTAACTTGCTTTTCAGGAGATTCCACTTGGTTGCGACTCGTGGCTAAATAGTTTGGTCGGAATTAATTATCGCAAAATAGTGTATTGTTCCGCCTAGGAAGTTAGACAATCAGCTTCCATCTGCATCCACGAATTGTTAATGCTCATTTTCATGCAAAAGTTATGTTAATAAAAACATTTATCCCGCTGCTTGATGGAGCGATGTGAGATGTGTTGGCTTTGAAATTCACACAGTAGTGCAGAACATAAATCTGCTAGAAGTCTATGTGGTGCAAAATGAAGGAGCTTACAACATTGATTGCCAGTTATTGGGTAATATTATTATCCACCATATGAATACTGCAATACCACAAGGTCATAGTATTTATTTGACTATCATTCATCATTTTCTTAAGCAAATTCCTGAGGTTAAATGTTGTTTTGAAATTGTATTGTAAGCTACTCAGCGAAACTGTTGTTCTTAATCAAATACACATCTCAAATAGATGTAATAAGGGAAATACCCTAATTTTGCTTAGTTGTTTCTCATATGTACACCACAGAAACAGGAAATCACATGACTTTCCCCCTCATTTAGGTGCTGGAAATGTGGTGACTGGTGTAGACAATACGCAAACAAACCAATAATGGCCCCCAAGCCAAATTTAGCAGCAACGTGTGACCTGTTTTCTTTTGGCTGCAACTTGTGACCCGTTTAGCCCGTTCCCATGATCTTGTATGGTTCTTTCATGGCACCATAACAACAGTAGTCTAAGGAGTTTGCTAAAGCACACACACATCTTGGATCAGACCTGTGGCTATAAGCAGTATTCTCCTAACGTTATAATTTGACAGTATATTGGTCTCAATGATATCAGGTAGCCTAAATGCCAAATGTGTAGTCATATACACCACAGTGGTATTAGGAGTACTAAATAAACCTGCATAACTGTTGGGAGTTTTACACTTTCCATCAGTGTCTTGAGAGTTCATGCATTTTGCATTACAGATGTACTGAATTTGAAATTAACCAGTAGATCTGTCCTGTGCCTGAGTGTGCTTTGTTTTGCTTGTCCTTCGTATTTCCGGGAAGCTGCTAACTCACACTCTGCTAGTGAGGCCTGCCCCTGTTTCCTTGGGGGGCGAGGCATGTTTGCCCAGTCTTCCTGCCCCAAATATTTGTTACCAGGCAACAACCAGGCCCGTCCCACTTCAGAATGGTGTTGTTTACACCCCTTCTGGCTGCTCACCCCGACAACGTTGCCTAAACCCTCTCACAGGCTTTCACCACTGAGAGAAGTTTGACCTGAATTTCTTTCTACCCAACACACCAAAGAATTCCTCCCACCCCTCCCCCTGTTAACCACAGAAATAGAGCTGACTTTGTCTCCAAAGCTCTCTCAACAGTTTCCTCTTCTGTCTGTCATCTGTAGCTACTCACTTAGATTGCGAGGCAAAATACAAAAGCTCAGCAGAATAGTTGAAGACTATGAGGCAGGCAGATTATGGGGCTATTGCTTGCTATGAAGTTAGCTCTTGGTTACACAGTTTTAGGGCTGTATATATGACAGCTGCTCTTGCTGATATAAGGGAGAAAGTCTGTCCCTATAACCTCTCCTTCTCCCCATTCCTAGTCCGTCAAATCCAGTAATTCTTTCTTGGCAGCATAGATGGGCCATTTCCTCAGTCTAAGCAAACGTGACTTGTGTTTGTTATATTAACTGAAATATAGCAGATCTGAAATGAATAACATTGGCCGCTTGAGCGAAACCTCTGAGCTCACAATAACGTTCAAACTTTTGGAACTGTGGACTTATCTTTTTTCTGTTTGTTAAAACCTCTTAACTTCCCCCTATTTCTGGTTACAGTCGCTTTATTAGATATGTCAAACAACAATATATTACCGCTATGTTGAACACTCCCCCTGTTTAGTGTAGACCTATTATTAAAATGTTACAACTATCTGAGGTATGTACTGAGCAAAGAAATTGCTCAGCTCAGGAAAGAGTAATGTCTCTACTCTCTACCTCCCACTTCCACAACTACAGTTAAGTATGTATCATGTCTCTACACTCTGTTTGTTTGGGAAGGGAGACAGGGAACCCCTGTCCCCCTCCTCTGTGTTGCGTGATCTCGTGAAACATTCAGTCGTGTCTGGAAACATCTGGAAGGGCTAGGAGCAGAATTAGGTCATCTCGCTCTTTCTCCCTTCTGCTCGCTCTCTCCCCCTCCTGCTCATTCTACAGCTGTCTGGGTTGTGTTATACTTGGACCAAAGACCAGGGAGTGTAAAACAGAGGATTTGCACGGGCTAGGACTAAAACTTGATTAACCAGGCCTATCCCTCCACTTCTCCTCCTGCGTCAGACAGACAGACAGACAGACAGACAGACAGACAGACAGACAGACAGGGTCAATAACTCTTACTGACTTGTGGTAGATAGCAATGAACTCAGGGCTGGAGTGAGACAGGTGTTAATGCAAAGATTCACCTATTTTGAATGTTATATTGTTTTTGTGCATCTCTCTGAGCAGTGTTCTATCGATGACCTGTTTTCATGTGTATCTGCACTATTCGGTGTGTTTTGCATAGAATGACCCCGGGAATCGACTGAACATCGCTCAGAGATGCACAAAAACAATATGACCTATTGCAGATAGATTGTAGGTTCAATTTAATTGTTGGCATAATTTCTAATCCCCCCTTTTCTTGTATGACCACGCACAACAAATATAGACGGGATGCCTGCCAATACATTCCTGTGTCTCTGATTGTGGACTGCGTAATTGTTCCTTTTTCAATTGCTTTTTGTTTTTGTTTGAGTGAATCCTTAGCCGTCAGCAGCAGAAATTAGCATGGCTTGTTCTATTGTATCATGCACTGCATGGGAGTTGGGTACCCAAAGTTAAATGCAATTAGTGGGTTTTAGTATTCCGCAGCTCTCCGTGACTCAGACAGCACGTCAAACCTAGACTACTTTCAACAGGCCAACTGCCATTCAGGGAGGCAGAGGGAGGAGGAGAGGGTCGAATGTCATGATTATTCCCCCCCCACTCACTTTTCTCTCGCTCACCGTGTCTCTTTGTCCATCTATTTTCAACCTATCTCTTGCCCTCCATATTCCCCTATCTCCTTCCCTTCTTATATAAGGGATGCCCAATTTTTTAAGGCACATAACAGGGAGGGAGATAGGGAGTGAGTGGGAGAGAGAGGAGAAGAAAAAATAAAATACAAATGTAGAGATACATTGGAAAGAGAGATCAAATAAGATTGGATGGAAGAGACAGAGGCAAGGGGTAGGAATGATGTTACACGACATATGTGAAGACAGAGTTCTGCATGTGCTCCCATCATCATCCCCCTCACCCCATCTCTGTGTCATTACCCATCCCAACCCACACACTCCCCTCTGCTCCCCACCCCTCACACACACTCCCCTCTGCTCCTCACCCCTCACACACACTCCCCTCTACTCCTCACCCCTATTACCCACACACCCCCCTCTGCTCCTCACCCACACACTCCTCTCTGCTCCTCACCCCTCTTACCCACACACTCCCCTTTGCTCCTCACCCACACACTCCCATCCGCTCCTCACCCACACACTGGCTTTGCATTATACTCCTCACCCAACCTCCTTTATGACTCACCCCTTTTATCCACTCTTACAACTCTGCACATACACTCTTAAAAAAATGACCTGAAAGGGTTTGATTCTTACCCCCCCCCCCCCCCCCCCCCCCCCCCCACACCTCTGATCCTCACCTCTCACTTCCCCCATTCCTCCTCTGCCACATCTCCACTGCTTCTGCCTTCTGCGCCAACCTATTCACTGGGCCGACCTATCCATGCAAACCAGGGCATGGAAATCATATCGCAGCACAGGAATGACCTAGTATCATTCACCTAACACGACAGTGGAGTCACTTCTGAGCAGGGAAACCTGACTCCAATCCTCGAAGGCTGCAGTGTCTGCACCCTTGAATGCTTCCATCGTTACCTTTTAGACACCGACTGATTGTGACATGGAAAAACAGATGTTCATATGCTAATATTTAGGACAATGACTTGCATCGGTTTTGGGCCACAAAAGTTTAAGCGAGCAATTTTGTGGCCTAAATGCTCCCTGGAGACAATGGCCGGCTGAAAAAAGCAAAGCATGGATTACTGTCTTACCTTGTCCACAGACTGCTTACAGGGTAAGGAAACCAATATGTCATTTGGGTGAACTATGCCTTCGTAACGGGGTTGCATTTACCAGTGAAGTGAATTATATGACTTTAGTATGGTTTTAATACGGATTTGGCTTGTGATGCAATAGAAAATATCCTGACTATGAAGATTAATACATGAATCTAATTCAAATCTAATTCCTTCAAATCTAGCTGTCAAAATATTTACACAAATTGTACTCAAGTGAAAGCAACTATGACCGCATGCTTGACTGTTAGATCATGTTATATCTGCTTGACATTTCACAATTAATTGTTGTTTCAATTAGTAGCCAGTGACTGAGGCACACCTGTCACTATTATAGCACAATTTATAGTAAACCGCCAAGGATATAGGTAACAGGCTGACTAATAAATAGCAGCAGTGCGATGAGAAACAATAGACAGAGAGGAGGCGTATTGTAAATGTAAATACAGCCCTCGTCTCAATCACCTCGTCTGGTAAATCATGCACTCTGTGTCCCATGCCGACACACAAGCACATCTTTAAATACCTCACTGTGACGACTGAGATCATCACGTTATGCGGGAGCGAGTGAGCCTGGGCTACATTTGCAGCTTGGCAGACTCCGTATGCACCCCCCCAACACCCCCACACTACAACTCCAGCACTATTCCTGTAGCCTCCCCTGCCACTACGGCACAGAAATACCAGCACATCCCAAGAACAGACGCCAAGCCTGTGTCATAGCATTACAGTCAGCACCCCACCGGGAGGTTGGGTGCAAGGAGCAGGTGGTGTTGGTGGGGGGGTGATACCTGTAATGATATCTTGCTGGGTTGTACTGATACAGCCCCTAGAGTGTGTGAGTATGTTGTGTGTTGTATTTGTTTTGTCGTGAAAAGAGACACAGAGAGGAGTGCCCCATCCTGGTACATGTGTATTATGTCATCGTAGTCCCCCCCCCCCCCCCCCCCCTTCTGTCCAGAGGTGGATGGACTGTTGCCATGGGCAACCTGAGTTTAGTCACCTAAAGATGAACAGGAGGCTGTATGTGAAGCAAAGCTTCCATTTATAGCTGCATCAGGAGAAAGGACAAGAGCATAAATGTGTGACAGAGCACGGAGGGTAACCAGAGGGAGAAGGAGGCAGATTGTGAGACAGAGTTACTAGAGAAAGCGCGAGGGAGGGAGGAATGGAGCAAAGGAGGGAGGGAGCGAGGGAACGTAGTGGAGGAGGCGGCGAGTGCGTGTTGATGCTGTACGTGGCGTCAGTATGATAAGAATAGAGACGGTGAGTGCAGCGCAGCTGAGACCTCACCTTCAATCCCTCACCGGGGCAGGCCGTACTCACCGTGTGTGTGTGAGGCTGGGTTGTATTTATAAACACAGGGATAATTTAATATTAACAAAGTGGATTCATATCTGCAAACATTTTTATTTTTGGATACATTTCATTATGGCGTTTGTCATTATATTTTCCAACGGTTTAACAACATTTTCACCAGCTAAAAGTCAAACAATGAAAGAGGGGAAATAAATAACTGAAATACTGAAAAGACTTAGCTGAAATAGCTGAGATACATTGAGTGTACAAAACATTAAGAACACCTACTCTTTCCATGACATAGACCAGGTGAAAGTGATGATCCCATGTTGATGTCACTTGTTAAACCAACTTCAGTGTAGACGAAGGGGAGGAGACAGGTGAAAGAAGTATTTTTAAGCCTTAAGAATTGAGACATGGATTGTGTAATATGCACCATTCAGAGAGTGAATAGGCAAGACAAACGATTTAAGGGCCTTTGAACGGGGTATGGTAGTAGGTGCCAGGCACACCGGTTAGTGTCAAGAACTGCAACGCTGCTGGGTTTTTCACACAACAGTTTCCTGTGTGTATCAAGAATGGTCCACCACCCAAAGGACATCCAGCCAACTTGCCCAACTGTGGGAAGCATTTGAGTCAACATGTGCCAGCATCCCTATGGAACACTTTCGACACCTTGTCAACTCCATGCCGCAACGAATTGAGGCTGATCTGAGGGCAAAAGTGTCGGGGGTTGCAACTCAACATTACGAAGGTCTTTTTAATGTTTTGCACGTTTTGCGTTCACATCGAATACATTAGTGGTGACACTAACTCCAGAGGTACAATCCATGTAAATTAATGTAAAGCACTATAATACAATATGGCAGTAGAGAATGACAGCGCTGTACATCACAGTAGAATATAATGTGCCGTGTGACATAGTCATCACATACTGTACTGCTTTCAGGCTGTTATTCTGACACTCCTAATGTGAAAGAGCCTATAGGAGCGGGCTATTATTATATGGTGACAAAGGCCTGGAGTTGTTAGTGTGTGTGTGTGTGTGTGTGTGCGCGTTCGTTCATTCGTGTGTGGACGAGGGCGCCAACGGAGGCATGACGTCGTCACATGGTACTGCTCAGACAGAATGCCCCTGCAGTGCCCGCTCAGAAAAGCCTGTTTACAGAGCACACTCACAGGTGTTCATGCAGCCACTGTAAAAGAAAAGCAAAGAGAGGAGCAACCAGTCGGGGTTAGAGGGCATTAGTAAAGGTATAGCCTGATTGGTGTCCCACTTTTGCCCCAGCGAACACACCCGACTCAACTAATCATGATCTGTAATCAACTAATCACTATCAGTTTAGAATGCAATTAGTTTATTCAGCTGCATTTACTAGGGATGAGGCAAAAGTGTGACACCATTCCGGCCCCCAAGGACTAGAGTTGCCCATTTCTGGTTCTAGCGGGTCAAGCTGATCTGATCATGCTGGTATGCTGGTGACCAAGCTGGTCTATGCCTGTCCAGCATGGTCTACCTCCCTCAAACTCAACTCTGGACCGCAAAGCCAGTTCCACTGCATTTTTTTTCATTGTTCCCCTCTAATCAGGGACTGATTTAGACCTGGGACACCAGGTGGGTGCAATTAATTACCAGGTAGAACAAAAAAGCAGCAGGCTCCAGACTTCATAGGGTCAGAGTTGAATACCCATGATCTAGCTGGTCAAGCTGTTCTGACCAGCATCCCCACTAAGCACGGACCAACGCCAACGTCTTTTGGCCATCTTTTTTTTTGGTACAGTCGGCCTTGATTTCAATGTCCACAGACGTAGATTTTTGGTCCAGCCCGGACCTAATCTGAATCAATCAAAGACATGTATGTTTGGTTCAGATTTGGTCCGGTCAGGACCGGGCCTTTATTTGGCTCAAACATATGTATGTGTTTAGATAGGCAGCCCTGATCTTTTTTTCCCACAAATGTGTCTTTTGACCAATCAGATCAGCCCTGAAAATGATCTGATGTGAAAAGATGTGCTGTGATTGACCAACAACGAATCCAATCTGTTGTTCCAGTTTAGATGGTTTAGGTAGACTAGTTTATGAATCTTTCTAACCCTTGCAGTCATTCTGAATACAGATTGTGGGTGAATAAAAGCTCCTGTTGGATATCTACAGCCTGGCTGGATTCCAATAGGAATTAAACATCACTTTGCAAGCCAGCATAATGTGACTCACATGCCTGATGTGGCCACTGTGTTACAGAAAAATTAGACCCTCCAAGTAAGGCCTTATGATATATGTAATGTATTGTCTGAAATAATTCAGCACATTCATGCTGGTTTCGCTGGTGACCAGCATATGCATCACAAGCATAAACTGGTCACCTCCAACACAACAAAGGCTGGTCAACAGCAAAACCAGCACCAGTCAGCAGCATATGCTGGTCTATGCTGTTTTTTTTCAGCAAAGGTGGAGGGTAAAATGTAACAAGGATATGAAAGTGAGATAGTAAGTGAGCGAATGGCAGGGTTCTCCACAGAGAGCGTAAGAGTGGTGCTGTGCCACCTCGTGGACTGGCTGTGCCACTATGTAAAACTTGATTTGTAATACTATTTGTGATAATTTAAAGACAGGCATCACACCCATATAGTATATTTGTGCTTGAGAATTCAGGAAATGGCAGTTACAGGTGTTTAATTATCACAAACGTCTCTGAGTCCAAAAGGGGGGGCACTGCCCCCGGCGTACTCAATAGCACCACCTTGTTAAAAAAATCCCAGGGTGAACTCTGAATGAGTTAGAGATTGAGGGAGGGAGGGAGTGTAAGAGGTAGACACAGAGACGGAGAGAGTGTGTGTATGTGTGTGTGCGAGCGTGCGTGCGTGCGTGAGTGTATGCACCGGCAGCCTGGAGGGCCAGACTAAGCTCAAATGGGGCACATGGTCCCTGAAGAGTCCTGATCATACTTGAAGAAGATGGACTGAAAGCGAGATCAATGACAGATGGTTAAGTAGCTGTAGCTAAGTAATATTCTTAGTTATAAACGGGCTATTTTGGGTCCTGGATGCTGATTGGCTGAAACAGCATTTCAGCTGTGTGTATAAGTGATGCGCAGGTCAGCTGTTTGTTCACCCATCCCGCATCCACCCATAATTGCTAATAACCCATCCGTAACCTCCCGACTATATATGATAAAGTAAAAATCTGAGGCCTATGGCCGACCTTAACCTGCAAATACAGAAAAAGCACTGTACAGTTCCCTTTTTTTCTGTTGAACAATTATTGAACAATGACGGTTTTCTTTAACATTTATTCATGTATTTATTTATTATTTAGACCTTTTGAACAGTGGCCTAATGTTTTTATGAACTAGAACAATCATCACACTTGCTATCATCGTCGTGGCGCAGTGGTGTAGTGGCGCAGTGGTTCGAATCCAGGCTGTATCACATCCGGCCGTGATTGGGAGTCCCAGAGGGCGGCGCACAACTGTCCCAGCGTTGTCCGGGTTTGGCAGGAGTAGGCTGTCATTGTAAATAAGAATTTGATCTTAACTGACTTGCCTAGTTAAATAAAGGTTAAGTCAATTTTTTAAATAAATACCACATCACCAAAACTTTCCTAAACATTACTTTTCTGCCCCTCCCTTCTCTTTATTTTCAACTCTACATTTAGCAGATTTTCACTTATTGAATTAAACTGTGACATTGTCCTTTTTGCCTCAGTGGATCGACGGTAACGTTTACTGCCCAAGATCCCAAAAGCATTTGGCGTGAGTACAGTTAAGACCTAAAGCTAAAGCGTACGCACTAATGCCAAATAAAAAATAATGAAAGACAAACCTCAATGTGGCCTGTAGATATTAATTGCACAAGAATGATACATTTATCAATATTTTTTTATACATTTATTTCTCTTTTTCAACCCGCCCGCCACCCACCCGCCTTTCATCCACACAATGTTTCATTACCCTAAATCCGCCTGCGGGATATGAGTCAATCTGCGCTTCACTAGTGTGTATATCAGACAATAGTGTTTACAACAGAAACAAAAATACTTGTTTCCTGTTCTATTTATGTTGGTAAAGAGCTAATAATAAGGCACCTCTGGGGTTTGTGGTATATGGCCAATATACCACAGCTAAGGGCTGTATCCAGGCACTCTGCTTTATGTTGTGCCTAAGAACACCCCTTAGCTGTGATATATTGGCCAGTGCATTCAGAAAGTATTCAGACCCCTTGACTTTTTCCACATTTTGTTACGTTACAGTCTTATTCTAAAATGGGTTCAATTGTATTTGTCCCTCATCAATCTACACACAATACCCCATAATGACAAAGCAAAAACAGGTTTAGATATTTTGCAAATGTATTAAACATTTTAAACGGAAATATCACATTTACATAAGTATTCAGACCCTTTACTCAGTACTTTGTTGAAACACCTTTGGCAGCGATTACAGCCTTGAGTCTTCTTGGGTATGACGCTACAAGCTTTGCACACCTGTATTTGGGTAGTTTCTCCTATTCTTCTCTGCAGATCCTCTCAAGCTCTGTCAGGCTGAATTCCCCATCGCTGAGCATTGCTGCACAGCTATTTTCAGGTCTCTCCAGAGATGTTCAATCGGGTTCAAGTCTGGACTCTGGCTGGGCCACTCAAGGACATACCGAGACTTTCCCCAAAGCCACTCCTGCATTGTCTTGGCTGTGTGCTTACGGTTGTTGTCCTGTTGGAAGGTGAACCTTCTCCCCAGTCTGAGGTCCTGAGTGCTCTGGAGCAGGTTTTCATCAAGGATCTCTCTGTACTTTGCTCCATTTATCTTTCCCTCGATCCTGACTAGTCTTCCAGTCCCTGCTGCTGGAAAAACATCCCCACAGCATGATGCTGCCACCACCATGCTTCACCGTAGAGATGGTGCCAGGTTTCCTCTAGACGTGAAGCTTGGCATTCAGGCTGAAGTGTTCAATCTTGGTTTCATCAGACCATAGAATCTTGTTTCTCATGGTCACAGTCCTTTAGGTGCCTTTTGGTAAACTCCAAGCGGGCTGTCATGTACCTTTTACTGAGGAGTGACATTTGTCTGGCCACTGCAGAGATCGCTGTCCTTCTGTAAGATTCTCCCATCTCCACAGAGGAACTCTGGAGCTCTGTCAGAGTGACCATCAGGTTCTTGGTCACCTCCCTGACCAAGGCCCTTCTCCCCCAATTCTTCAGTGGCTGGGCGGCGGAGTCTTGGTGGTTCTAAACTTCTTCCATTTAAGAATTATGGAGGCCACTGTTCTAGGGGACCTTCAATGATGCAGAAATGTTTTGGTACCCTTCCCCAGATCTGGGCCTCGACACAATCCTGTCTCATAGCTCCTTCGACATCATGGCTTAGTTTTTGCTCTGACATGCACTGTCAACTGTGGGACCTTATATAGACAGGAGAGTCTATAAACATCTCAAGGATGATCAATGGAAAAAGGATGCACCTGATCTCAATTCCGAGTCACATAGCAAAGGGTCTGAACACTTATGTAAATAAGGTATTTCAATTTTTTACTTTTTGTTTAAAAAATGTGTAAAAACTTGTTTTCGCTTTGTCATTATGGGGTATTGTGTGTAGATGGATTAAATAAACTAAAAACTCATACATTTTAGAATAAGGCTGTAACGTAACTGTCACGACTTCCACCGAAGTCGTTTCCTCTCCTTGTTCGGGCGGTGTTCGGCGGTCGGTGTCACCGGTCTTCTAGCCATCTTCGATCCACTTTTCATTTTCCATTTGTCTTGTTTTCATACACACCTGGTTTCCATTTCCATCATTAATTGTTGTGTATTTAACCCTCTGTTCCCCCCATGTCCTTGTGTGGAATTGTTTGTTTGTAAGTGCTTGTACGCTATGTTACTGGTGTGCATCAGGTTTTGTACCCATGTAGGTTATTTTTGTATTGCAGTTGGTTTTGTAATGAAACTGCTCCGGCTATTACTTATCTCTGCTCTCCTGCGTCTGACTTCACTGCCACCGGTTCCACAACCCTTACAGTAACAAAATGTGGGAAAAGTCAAGAGGTCTGAATACTTTCAGAATGCGCTGTACCACACCCCCCCTGGCCTTATAGGGCTCTGAGGGGCCACACCCCCATTCCTGGGGTTATAGTTCTGGAACTGAAACACCCATACACTTCTTTTGCATAAAAATGTAAACAACACGCTGCTTGTGTGGTTCCAAACCGTAATTAGGTACAACAACAATCTCTGGGGAGAACCATTCTTTCAAAATAATAGAAATCACTTAAAACAAAATGATTTATGAGAAAAAAAAGTCAAGGGTACAAGACTATGTACAGTGCCTTGCGAAAGTATTCGGCCCCCTTGAACTTTGCGACCTTTTGCCACATTTCAGGCTTCAAACATAAAGATATAAAACTGTATTTTTTTGTGAAGAATCAACAACAAGTGGGACACAATCATGAAGTGGAACGACATTTATTGGATATTTCAAACTTTTTTAACAAATCAAAAACTGAAAAATTGGGCGTGCAAAATTATTCAGCCCCTTTACTTTCAGTGCAGCAAACTTTCTCCAGAAGTTCAGTGAGGATCTCTGAATGATCCAATGTTGACCTAAATGACTAATGATGATAAATACAATCCACCTGTGTGTAATCAAGTCTCCATATAAATGCACCTGCACTGTGATAGTCTCAGAGGTCCGTCAAAAGCGCAAAGAGCATCATGAAGAACAAGGAACACACCAGGCAGGTCCGAGATACTGTTGTGAAGAAGTTTAAAGCCGGATTTGGATACAAAAAGATTTCCCAAGCTTTAAACATCCCAAGGAGCACTGTGCAAGCGATAATATTTAAATGGAAGGAGTATCAGACCACTGCAAATCTACCAAGACCTGGCCGTCCCTCTAAACTTTCAGCTCATACAAGAAGAAGACTGATCAGAGATGCAGCCAAGAGGCCCATGATCACTCTGGATGAACTGCAGAGATCTACAGCTGAGGTGGGAGACTCTGTCCATAGGACAACAATCAGTTGTGTATTGCACAAATCTGGCCTTTATGGAAGAGTGGCAAGAAGAAAGCCATTTCTTAAAGATATCCATAAAAAGTGTTGTTTAAAGTTTGCCACAAGCCACCTGGGAGACACACCAAACATGTGGAAGAAGGTGCTCTGGTCAGATGAAACCAAAATTGAACTTTTTGGCAACAATGCAAAACGTTATGTTTGGCGTAAAAGCAACACAGCTCATCACCCTGAACACACCATCCCCACTGTCAAACATGGTGGTGGCAGCATCATGGTTTGGGCCTGCTTTTCTTCAGCAGGGACAGGGAAAAATGGTTAAAATTGATGGGAAGATGGATGGAGCCAAATACAGGACCATTCTGGAAGAAAACCTGATGGAGTCTGCAAAAGACCTGAGACTGGGACGGAGATTTGTCTTCCAACAAGACAATGATCCAAAACATAAAGCAAAATCTACAATGGAATGGTTCAAAAATAAACATATCCAGGTGTTAGAATGGCCAAGTCAAAGTCCAGACCTGAATCCAATCGAGAAATGCTCTCCATCCAACCTCACTGAGCTCGAGCTGTTTTGCAAGGAGGAATGGGAAAAAATGTCAGTCTCTCGATGTGCAAAACTGATAGAGACATACCCCAAGCGACTTACAGCTGTAATCGCAGCAAAAGGTGGCGCTACAAAGTATTAACTTAAGGGGGCTGAATAATTTTGCACGCCCAATTTTTCAGTTTTTGATTTGTTAAAAAAGTTTGAAATATCCAATAAATGTCGTTCCACTTCATGATTGTGTCCCACTTGTTGTTGATTCTTCACAAAAAAATAAAGTTTTATATCTTTATGTTTGAAGCCTGAAATGTGGCAAAAGGTCGCAAAGTTCAAGGGGGCCGAATACTTTCGCAAGGCACTGTACATACCAGAGTCAGGGGGAAAACAAACTACTCATCCCATACAGCATTGCGGTCAGTTAACAACAAATTGTTATTTACAATGACTGCCTGCACCGGGCAAACCCCAATCACGGCTGGTTGTGATACACCGGACTTCCAATCACGGCTGGTTGTGATACACCGGACTCCCAATCACGGCTGGTTGTGATTACACCGGACTCCCAATCACGGCTGGTTGTGATACACCGGACTCCCAATCACGGCTGGTTGTGATACACCGGACTCCCAATCACGGCTGGTTGTGATACACCGGACTCCCAATCACGGCTGGTTGTGATACACCGGACTCCCAATCACGGCTGGTTGTGATACAGCCTGGATTCAAACCAAGGGAGTGTGTAGTGACACCTCTACCACTGCTCCCCTTGGGATCACAATACAAGCGGATACAAGCCACGTGACCACTGGACTCAACCTTGGACATTATTTGAAATACGGCTGTTGTTGGTTAGGCAAGGGCAAAGAGGAAGAGGCGAAGCAAGAGGTTTTACTCCACCCTAAATCAAAAATAACCCTACGAAGTGAAGCATTGTTATACATTTTTTGCTCCTTTGCACCCCAGTATCTCTACTTGCACGTTCATCTTCTATCTATCACTCCAGTGTTTAATTGCTAAATTGTAATTATTTCACCACTATGGCCTATTTATTGCCTTACCTACCTAATCTTACTACATTTGCACACACTGTAGACAGATTTTTCGATTGTGTTGTTGACTGTACGTTTGTTTATCCCATGTGTAACTCTGTTGTTTGTGTCACATTGATTTGCTTTATCTTGGCCAGGTTGCAGTTGTAAATGAGAACTGGCCTACCTGGTTAAATAAAGGGGAAATAAAAAATAAAAATGAAATAAATAAATAAAATATTTAAAAAAATAACTTTTAGCAAATAAGGAGAGCCAACTAAAGGTGTTAACCCTCCACATCTCTCCAGCCAACTGTGCCAGCACAGATGAAACACCTTACTAACAAGATGACAAGCCAGCACAGGTGTAAAACATACTGACTAATGAGATGACATCTCAGCAAAAAGAGGGGAGCGGGAAACATCCTTACTCTGTTCAGCAATCAGCTACTTCCCAGACATCGAAGTGTCAACTGTAGGGGTCCCTCTCTTCCTTCAGTGGTCCGACAAACATGCTCATCTTTGGGGTTTTCAAAGGAGAGGTCAACTGAAATTAGAATCACCCATAAACATCTCAGACAGATCGACCATGGTGGGATCGCTGACGTCCTCCTCAACACTAGACTTGCTCCCGGCGACTTTCTTAGACATAGCACGTGTAACGGCACACGCTGGGAACACTCTAAAGCACAGTGCATTCGTGAACTATTCTGGTTCCCCTACTCTGTGTTCCTTACAAATGACAGGATTTAGCACAACCTTCCCTCCAACTAAATCATTTCCCAAAATGAATGAGACCCCTTCACCAGTAGCCTAGGCCTCACTCCAAATGACAACGAAACCAGAAATAAGATCAGATTTGAGTTCCACGTTTTACAAAAGAACTTCCATGCATCCCTTCTCCACCCCTTGTATTAACGCACTGCAACAAGTTGCTGAAATGTCAGACAAGGGCAAAATGCCCTCCAAAATGAAGGATTGGGCTTCCACAGTGTCTTGCAGTATCTTCACCGGCTGCTTAACAGATTTGCCACTCGGCAGAGACATGAACCCATCTGAAACAAAGTTCATACACATCTGATCCAAAATCTTGTTTAGGAAATGCATACCAGTCCAAACCAGAGACTTAATGGGCTGGAGTGCTCCCACAAAAAGAAACTGCTTTTTCCTCTCTCTAATTTTCCTGTTTCAACTTAGGACACAGAGACAATATGTTATTTCTCACTGGCAGTAACAACAAAAAGGTGGATACGAAAAACCAGTTCTGCTGAACATTGTCTTTGGGCACTGTAGAAAAAGACATACCTCGCCGTAGGAGATGGCTTCCCTTGCGTAGGGATAACTACTAGGTGCTTTGTTTGTGAAGGTAGTTTTATGTGTTAACAAACTCATCTGCAAGGACTGCAGCTTTCTCAAGAGTGAGATCCGTGTCCTCAAATGTAGGTAGCAACCCTTAAGTGACGGCAATTCTTGAAATGATCAAGAAGTACGAACGTCTTTAAATCCTCAAGGTCCTTGACCTCTTGAGAACCACACCACCGATCAAAAATACATGTTTTTTCTTTTGCGAACTCAACATGGCTTTGTGATTCTGTCTTTCGTCATTTATGGAACTGTTATCTGTATGCATTTGGGACCAACGTGTAAAATAGAAGCTGTGTCATAATCTAAGCTCTGGCCAAGAGAAAGCAGCGTATACTTTCTGGGCATTTCCCACAAGAACACTTTGGAGGAGCAGTGTCCTGACTGCCATTTTAGGAATGAGGCAATCCGATCAAACCGAGTAAAATACACATCGACCTCCTTTTTTTTGAAAGGCATTTACAAGCCGGCTGTTCCGACCGAGATCAAACTCTGTTGAGGGTGCAGGATGGCCTTGATTCGGAGTACTTACAGATCTGTCTCCCTTTGTTGCGCTTCCAGCTCAATCTGTTTTATTCACTCTTCCTGTTCTTGTTCTAGTCTGGCTGCACAGTCTCTTATCCTTTTCTTGTGCTCGAGCTCTAATTTCTGTCATTCCCATTTTGCCTTTAGTTCTACCTCTCGCAGTTCTATGTCTATGGGGTGTACTCTACCACCTGAAGGACCCTTTCATCATCCTCCCTCTCTGTAAGGATTTCCTCCTCCACCAAAGCAGTATAGACTAACTCTTTGAGGATTTGTCGGATTTTCCACAAATGCTTCCAACTTTTATGAAACTTTCAATGATTTCACCAATCTTATAGCCACTCAGGGTGGATGTCAGTGACATAAATTCTACCCCAAATGGGTCTTTTGAACACTCAAATATCTGGACACAACCGAGCTTCAGAGTAGGTGATTAGAGCAACTACCATACCCATGGTAAACAAGATCCTGGACGAGCCCCCATTTTGTTACGTTCCCCAGCAATAAAACAAAAAAAAGTAACTCAAACAGAAAGGGAACTAACAAAGAGTCACGGACTGCAACCAGAACGACAGGTGGGATTCTAGTTGACTGGCCATAACAACCGGGACCTAAAAGACACCCACACATTAGTGCCCAATACATCTGCCTAAGAAGAGGCAAACAAAATAAAACCCCACACCAAACTTAGACCGAAAACAACAACAAAAAAGTGGATCAAAACGAAAACGGGGAAGATCAGACAAAGGATAGTTAAAAAACAAAAACAAATAGGGAGAGACAACCAGAGGTGTGAAATGTCATCACCATCTCTCAAGCCAACTGGAGCACTGGGTCAGCCCCTCTTAAATATCACCTGTGGGTAGGAGTGAACGAGGCAGAGGATTGTAATGGTATATTAGCTATGAGGTTTTGCCTAAAACCTTGTTACTCTGCTCCCACCTACTGGCTTTTACTGGTACTGTAGTGTAATAATATTCCCCACGATAGGATTTACATACAATACCGGTACCCTTCATTTCAACAGATTTGACTAAATTAACATAACAATGAATAATGATGTCCGCGGAAAATTGATTTAGCATTAAAAAAAATCCCTATAAAAAAATCTGTCAGTTTAAGTTAGAGATACGTTTTGCTGCATTGGATGTGTCTCAATCCACCATATTAGCCTACGTCGCACCTTCGCTTCTGTGGTGAAAGGTGACAGAGCTAGAGCGGTGTTTGTCAGACCTTCTCACAAAATCGGCCATAGCGTCCGAACGGTTTGCTCTACGACTCCCACAAGCGTCTTGGCACTCGTCTGAATTTGGTACAGCCAATCTGCCAACTTCTGTCTATGACCCCACTGTGGAAAGGTGAGACTTTCACAAACACATACATGGCTTTTGTGCTCGAGGACGCCCACGAGCAACAGAAGACTCGTCTGAAGATCCTCCAGTACCATTTGAAAACATTTATGGAAGTATATACGGAGACTGTTTAGTGCCAAAAATAAGGGGTTAAATAACAAATGTTTCCTGATCTTTCGTATGTCGCTCAGCTGGGGTGGCATGTAGCCTAGTGGTTAGAGCATTGGGCCAGTAATCTGAAGGTTGCTGGATCAAATCCCAGAGCTGACAAGGTAAAAATATGCCCCTGCACCGCTCTGATTCAGAGGGGTTGTGTTAAATGCGGAAGAGACATTTCAGTTGAAGGCATAAGACAGAACAAACTTTGATTAATTGTTTTGTGTGTTGTTCCATGTAGTGAATCTGTTATTCAACGCATTTGTACGGGCTAATAGCAGTGAGGCCAAATAGTTTTTTTAATCAAATACTTGTTTATATAATTCTTAAAACAATTCCATATATCTTATCAGAACCCCCCTCCCCCGGCTTAGACTCTTATGGGTTCATTAATGATCTAACCTAAGTTAATGAGCTTCATGAACTCCTGTGCATTCAGCTTGTCGCCCTGCCAGGGAGAGAGAACAGGAGGTTAATTCTCTTCTATGGTTGAGTTATATTTTGAGATGAGAGAATTCCTACAGGCTCCGCCATCTCATCAAAGGTCTTCTGTACTCTCTTGCGATCCTCTGGCAAGACTGGTGGCATTGACGTTACATGTGAAGCACACACACACACACACACACACACACACACACACACACACACACACACACACACACACACACACACACACACACACACACACACACACACACACACACACACACTTCTTGACCTGAACCACACACACACAAACAATGGTAACACTTAATTTTAAGGGGTCCTTATTACAGTGTTATTACACTACAACAAGTATTGTAGTAATTTATAGTTACCCTGTATTAACATGTAACTGATTGGTGTTAATTGCAGTCTGTAATCACAAAGGTGTAACAACAAATGCTTGTTACCATGCTTGTTACAAATGTTCAAGTTTCTGATGGCACCCGAATGCTACATTTCTCAGCCTGCACAAATCACATTATAAAGTGTTAGTCAATTGAAAACCAACCATGACATTTACACAACTCTGCTATAAAGGGCCCTGGAGTCTGATGCACAGGCCCAGCTCCAGCTTTCGTTTGAAATGCATGTAAGCTTATCAATGCTATGGCATGAGGGGTTTACATCCATTATTATTTTTTATTGTTAAATAATTGAACGGTACATTTGACCTGGAAAGCAACAGTAGCTAAGGAGGACGGGGCTTGACAATGAGGGGGGGGGTTCTACTAAGCTATATGGAATTGTTTTAAGAACGTCAATTTAGCTATTTAATTTAGAATTTTAAGACCCCGTGAAGTATCTAAATAAATATATATAAACAAAAATGTATGCATTTAAATATTTTTTTTACTGCTATTAGCCCATACAAACGCATTGAATAACAGATTCACTACATGGAACAACAGAAAAAATCCAAAATAAGTTTGTTCTGAAGTGTATGTCCGAAAGTATTCAGAACCCTTGACTTTTTCCACATTTTGCTACGTTACAGCCTTATCCTAAAATTGATTACCACACTAACTACCAAGAGAGTTCTCATCTATATTATTCGCAGCCGTCAATTTACCACCACAAACCGATGCTGGCTCGAAGACCGCACTCAACCAACTTTATAAGGCCATAAGCAAACAAAAAAATGCTCATTCAGAAGCGGCGCACTTTGTGGCCGAGGACTTTAATGCAGGCAAACAAATCCCTTTCACATAATTTCTACCAGCATGTGACATGTGCAACCAGAGGAAAATAAACTCTAGACCACCTTTTCTCCACACACAGAGATGCATACAAAGCTCTTCCCCACCCTCCATTTGGCAAATCTGACCATAATTCTATCCTCCTGAATCTTGCTTACTAGCAAAAACTATAACAGGAAGTACCAGTGACTCACTCAATACGGAAGTGGTCAGATGACGCGGATGCTACGCTACGCTACAGGAATGTTTTGCTCGCACAGACTGGAATATGTTCCGTGATTCATCCAATGGCATTGAGGAGTATACCACCTCAGTCATCAGCTTCATCAGTAAGTGGATCGACGATGTCGTCTCCACAGTGACCGTACGTACATATCCCAACCAGAAGCCATGGATTACAGGCAACATCCGCATTGAGCTAAAGGCTAGAGCTGCTGTTTTCAAGGAGCCGGACACTAATCCGGACACCTATAAGAAATCCCGCTATGCCCTCAGACGAACCATGAAACAAGCAAAGTGTCAATACAGGATTAAGATTGAATCCTACTCCTATTCCTCTGATGCTCGTCGGATGTGGCAGGGCTTGAAAACTATTACGGACTACAAAGGAAAACCCAGTCGCAAGCTGCACAGTGACACGAGACTACCAGACAAGATACATGCCTTTTCATGCTGGCTTTGAGGCAAGCAACACTGAAGCATGCACGAGAGCACCAGCTGTTCTGGATGACTGTGTGATAATGCTCTCTGTAGCCGATATGAGCAAGACCTTTAAACAGGTCAACATTCACAAAGCCAGACGGATTACCAGGACGTGTATTCAAAGCATGCGCGGACCAACTGGCAAGTATCTTCACTGACATTTTCAACCTCTCCCTGACCAAGTCTGTAATAGCTACATGTTTCAAGCAGACCACCATAGTCCCTGTGCCCTAGGTAGCGAAGGTAACCTGTCTAAATGATTACCACCCCATAGCACTCATGTCGGTAGCCATGAAGTGCTTTGAAAAGCAGGTCATGGCTCATATCAACAGCATCCTCCTGGATACCCTAGACCCACTCCAATTCGCATACCGCCCAAACAGATCCACAGATGACGCAATCTCAATCGCACTCCACACTGCCCTTTCTCAACTGGACAAAAGGAACACCTACAGTGTGGAGAACAAGTATTTGATACACTGCCAATTTTGCAGGTTTTCCTACTTACAAAGCATGTAGAGGTCTGTAATTTTTATCATAGGTTCACTTCAACTGTGAGAGACGGAATCTAAAACAAACATCCAGAAAATCACATTGTATGATTTTTAAGTAATTCATTTGCATTTTATTGCATGACATAAGTATTTGATCACCTACCAACCAGTAAGAATTCCGGCTCTCACAGACCTGTTAGTTTTTCTTTAAGAATCCCTTCTGTTCTCCACTCATTACCTGTATTAACTGCACCTGTTTGAACTCGTTACCTGTATAAAAGACCTGTCCACACACTCAATCAAACAGACTCCAACCTCTCCACAATGGCCAAGACCAGAGAGCCTTGTAAGGACATCAGGGATACAATTGTAGACCTGCACAAGGCTGGGATGGGCTACAGGACAATAGGCAAGCAGCTTGGTGAGAAGGCAACAACTGTTGGCGCAATTATTAGAAAATGGAAGAAGTTCAAGATGACGGTCAATCACCCTCGGTCTGGGGCTCCATGCAAGATCTCACCCCGTGGGGCATCAATGATCATGAGGAAGGTGAGAGATCAGCCCAGAACTACACGGCAGGACCGGGAAATTGACCTGAAGAGAGCTGGGACCACAGTCTCAAAGAAAATCATTAGTAACACACTACGCCGTCATGAATTAAAATCCTGCAGCGCACGCAAGGTCCCCCTGCTCAAGCCAGCGCATGTCCAGCGCATGTCCCGTCTGAAGTTTGCAAGTGACCATCTGGATGATCCAGAGGAGGAATGGGAGAAGGTCATGTGGTCTGATGAGACAAAAATAGAGCCTTTTGGTCTAAACTCCACTCGCTGTGTTAGGAGGAAGAAGAAGGATGAGTACAACCCCAAGAACACCATCCCAACCGTCAAGCATGGAGGTGAAAACATAATTCTCTGGGGATGATTTTCTGCAAAGGGGACAGGACAACTGCGCCGTATTGAGGGAAGGATGGATGGGGCCATGTATCCCGAGATCTTGGTCAACAACCTCCTTCCCTCAGTAAGAGCATTGAAGATAGGTCGTGGCTGGGTCTTCCAGCATGACAACGACCCGAAACACACAGTCAGGGCAACTAAGGAGTGGCTCTGTAAGAAGCGTCTCAAGGTCCTGGAGTGGCCTAGCCAGTCTCCAGACCTGAACCCAATAGAAAATCTTTGGAGGGAGCTGAAAGTCCTTATTGCCCAGAAACAGCCCCGAAACCTGAAGGATCGGGCGAGTGTCTGTATGGAGGAGTGGGCCAAAATCCCTGCTGCAGTGTGTGCAAACATGGTCAAGAACTACAGGAAATGTATGATCTCTGTAATTGCAAAGATTTCTGTACCAAATATTAAGTTCTGTTTTTCTGATGTATCAAATACTTATGTCATGCAATAAAATGCAAATTAATTACTTAAAAATCATACAATGTGATTTTCTGGATTTTTGTTTTAGATTCCGTCTCTCTCACAGTTGAAGTGTCCCTATGATAAAAATCACAGACCTCTACATGCTTTGTAAGTAGAAAAACCTGCAAAATTGGCAGTGTATCAAATACTTGTTCTCCCCACTGTATGTGAGAATGCTGTTCATTGACTACAGCTCAGCTTTCAACACCATAGTGCCCATGGAGCTCATCACTAAGCTAAGAACCCTGGGACTAAACACCTCCCACTGCAACTGGATCCTGGACTTCTGCCCCCAGGTGGTAAGGGTAGACAACAACACGTCTGCAACGCTGATCCTCAACACTGGGGCCCCTCAGGGCTGTGTACAGTACATCCAGTACTCCTTGTTCACCCACAACTGCGTGGACAAACATGACTCCAACACCATCATTAAGTTTGCTGACGACACAAGTGATAGGCCTGATCACCGACAACGATGAAACAGCCTATAGGTAGAAGGTCAGAGACCTGGCAGTGTGGTGCCAGGACAAGAATCTCTCCCTCAATGTGAGCAAGACAAAAGAGCTGATTGTGGACTACAGGAAAAGGCTGGCCGAACATGCCCCCATTAACATCGACGGGCTGTAGTGGAGTGGGTTGAGAGTTTCAAGTTCTTTTTTTAATGTTTTTAAATGTTTATTTATTTATTGAATATTTGAAACAAACAATATACTTGCAGTGAAGCCGAAGAAGCATCCAGGGTCAATGCCCTGATCTACCACCAAGCCAAAAATCATGAACCCGAACCCTCCCAGATCCCCCCACAGTTCCCCAATAGCTGTCCCTCAACCATTCAAGACCCCTCCCAAGGTCACCGCCCCAGGAAGAAAAAATTAATAAAAAATAAAATTAATTCCATTCCCCACCCCCAAGAACCCCCTAATGCACCAACAACCAAGAGAATAACCTAAAGAGAAAAAAGGTTGGAAGAAAACAGCAAACAACAATGCCCCAAATTTTTTTTTAAATAAAACAAAATAAACTAAAGGACATCAAGGACAACTAAAATCATAACAGCAATGCCAACTGTATATGTTTGTGTGCATGTCTGGCACTGTTATTGTATGTGTTTATTTGAATGAGAGCATGTGTACAAACACCTGCACGGCATCTGCCTCAGGCAAACCGGCATTAGTTGTAAAAACACTGCCACTAAGTGTCATTCAAATGTACTTTTTATTATGTTTTATTTTGACTTTTTTTTCTTTTATCTTTGACCATCATTCTCTCTCTCACACAGCAACTCCAATCCCACTTGTCTCCAATTCCACATACCAACCCTCTGCACATCCCATATATCTCTGTTGGCCACCCACTTCGGGTTTCTGCGCAACACATATCTTTCAACTATGCTGTGATGTTTAACGTACAATTTCAATCTATCTAATCGAATTGAATCCACAGATTGCGAGTTGAAGATAAATACTTTTACTAAGAGTAAATGATCTCCTAACAGTACTATTTCTAGGGTCAATTTTAGATCAATGCTATTTATTTTCAGCCATTTCTGAACCTGAGACCAGAAACAAGCTACCTGAGGGCAATACCAAAATAAATGGTCTATCGATTCTGTATCCTCACAACAAAATCTGCAGAGCTTCAATGATTTTATGCCCCAAATATTCAACATTTTGTTGGTGGCAAGAATTCTATATAATAATTTTAGCTGAAAAGCATGAAGTCTTGCATCATGTGTTGTTTTATATATCAACTCATACACCATGTACCATGGAATTGGTACATCAAAAATCTCTTCCCAACTATTTTGCAATCTGCATGGCACAGATGTCAACATTCTGGTCCTCAAATGAAACTGGTATACTTTCCTATTTATGCTATTTTTATTCCTCCGCCAGTTTTGATCCTTTTTATTGGGCAGACAGACCAGTTCCCTAACTCCTCCCGCTGCCACCTACCTCCTCCCGCTGCCACCTGCCTCCTCCATTTTTGGGGTAATGCTGTAATCAATTGGTTGTACTCTTGGATTGAGCAGACCTTTCCGTACAATTCTGATGACTCCATGAAGGACATAACTCTACCATTCCAATTTACAATATCATTTAAGAACAAAATACCCTTTTCAAACATCTTTCCCATAAATACAGGTATTTTATCAACCAGCACATTTGAGTTCAGCCAGAATATTTGTTCTATCTTTTCAGGGGGATGAAATTGAAATTGTAGCCAGCTCTGCAATGCTTGTTTAAAAAAGAGAGATACTGTACTTGGAAAATAGTATAATTTTCAATTAATCAAAGATGAGACATGGCAATCTGCACAAAGGCAAAAAGGCCATTTTTTAAAAATGGATGAGCTTGTTTTAGTAATCTACTTGAGAACCATTTAGGATTCAAATAAAACTTTTGAATGAGTGAAGCTTTCAAAGAGAGGTTTAGTGCTTTTATATTTAATAATCTCAAATCACCCAATTCATATTCATTATATAGACAGGCACGTTTTATTTTATCTGGTTTAGAGTCCCAGATAAAGCTAAATATTTTTTGCTCATATGATTTGAAAAATGAATCATCAGGAGTAGGCAGCACCATAAGTAAGTGAGTAAACTGAGATATGACTAATGAGGGCAATTTTTCCATAAATAGACAGGTAGTTACTTCCCCATGGTTGCATGATCTTGTCTATTATTAGAAGTGTTCTACTGAAATTCATTGTGGAGAGTTTATTTATATGTTTTGTGATATGAAAACCGAGTATGTCTACTTCACCATCAGCCCATTTTATAGGTAAACTGCAGGGTAATGTAAAAGATGTATTTTTTAAAGATCCAATACATTGTACATATTGTACACTCATAATTAGGATTTAGTCCAGAGAGTACATAAAAGTTATCTAGATCTTCAATGAGACATTGCAGGGATCTAGCTTGCGGACTTAATATAAAACTTGAGTCATCGGCATACAAGGACACCATTGTTTTTAAGCCTTGGATTTCTAATCCTCTAATGTTGTTATTGGATTTGATTTTAATAGCTAGCATTTCAATGGCCGTAACGAATAGATATGGTGACAGCGGACACCCTTGTTTAACTCCTCTTGACAATTCAAAACTCTCTGAGAAGTAGCCGTTATTTACTATTTTACACCCGGGGTTGCTATACATTATTTTTACCCATTTTATAAGGGAATTACCGAAATTGAAAAAATCCAGGCATTTATAAATAAAATCCAGTCTCACTTTATCAAATGCATTTTCAAAATCCGCTATAAATACCATTCCTGGCTTCTTACATGTTTCATGATGTTCTATTATTTCTAGCAGTTGTCGTGTATTATTTCCAATGTATCGTCCATGTAAAAAACCTGTCTGATCAGGATAAACAATACCTGGTAAAAACCTTTTATTTCTGAGTGCTATGCATTTTGCTAGTATTTTTGCATCACAACATTGAAGTGTAAGGGGCCTCCAGTTTTTTAGATAGACTGGGTCTTTATATTTGCCATCTGGGTCTTGTTTAAATAATAGATAAATCAGACCTTCCTGCTGAGTACCTGACAGACTACCATTTCTATAGGAGTAGTTAAAACAATCTAAAACAAAGGAGATTTTAGTATATCAAAAAATACTTAATATACCTCTACCGGTATGCCATCAAGCCCTGGGGTTTGTCCAGGCTGAAAGGATTTAATAGCCTCAAAAAGTTATTCCTCTGTAATGTGGCCTTCGCACTGATCTTTCCGTACATTGTTAATTTTAAATTTTTTATATTATTTGGAAAGAATTCCTTACCATAATCTTCATTCAGTGGGAAAGGATGAGACGGAAAAGAGAACATCTGCCTAAAATAATTAGCTTCCTCTTTTAAAATATAATACGGAGAATGAGTAACAAGTTTCTGCAAATTATTTTTCTTAGCGTTCCTGTATTAGAGATTCAGAAAGAATTTTGTGCATTTTTCTCCATATTCCATCCAATTTGCTTTATTTTTGGAATAGATTATATTAGATCGTTCTTGAATAAGTTCCTCAAGTTCTTTTTGTTTTTCCTCTAACTTATTTTGTATCTCTGTAGTATCATTTTTATTGCTATCTACCTAACTAAATCTATTAGTTCATGGATTTCCCTTCTTAGTCTTGTCTCTTTAGCCAGAAACTTCTTTTTTTAAATGATTGATGAATATTGAATTGAATGACCCCTGAAGGTACATTTAAAAGTATCCCAAACAATAAGGGGATTTTTGAACCTATATTATACTTATAATTATTTTGTCTTAGTTAAAAAATAAGTTGTCGTCCAGTAAACTTTGTTTACATTTCAAATATCCCCATCCATGTGGAAAATCTATGAGAGTTATGTGAATGCCAGTTAGATGTAAAGGTTTTCTTCCTCTTCGTCTGAAGAGGAGAGGCGAGAAGGATCGGAGGACCAATATGCAGCGTGGTAAGTGTCCATGGTTCTTTTAATAAGAAATACTCAACATGAACACAACTGATACAAAAACAATAAACGTGAAACGAACGAAAACCAAAACAGTACCGTGTGGTGAAAAACACAGACACGGAAACAAACACCCCCCAACAAACAGAAACCCAGGCTACCTAAGTATGATTCTCAATCAGAGACAACTAATGACACCTGCCTCTGATTGAGAACCATACTAGGCCAAAACATAAAAATCCCCAAATCATAGAAAAACAAACATAGACTGCCCACCCCAACTCACGCCCTGACCATACTAAATAATGACAAAACAAAGGAAATAAAGGTCAGAACGTGACAGTACCCCCCCCCCCCCCCCCCCCCCCCCCCCCAAGGTGTGGACTCCGGCCGCAAAACCTTAACCTATAGGGGAGGGTCTGGGTGGGCGTCTGTCCGCGGTGGCGGCTCTGGCGCGGGACATGGACCCCACTTCACCACAGTCTTTCTCCGCCTCATTGTCCGCCTCCGTGGCCTCCTAACCACGGCGACCCTTCTAAATGGCCCCACTGGACTGAGGGGCAGCTCGGGACTGAGGGGCAGCTCGGGACTGAGGGGTAGCTCCGGACTGAGGGGCAGCTCCGGACTGAGGGGCAGCTCCGGACTGAGGGGCAGCTCAGTAGTGAGGGGCAGCTCTGGACTGAGGGGTAGCTCAGAACTGAGGGGCAGCTCCGGACTGGCTGACGACTCTGGCAGATCCTGGCTGACTGGCGGCTCTGGCCGCTCCATGCTGACTGGCGGCTCTGGCCGCTCCATGCTGACTGGCGGCTCTGGCGGCTCCATGCTGACTGGCGGCTCTGGCGGCTCCATGCTGACTGGCGGCTTTGGCGGCTCATGACAGACTGGCGGCTCTGGCGGCTCATGATAGACTGCCGGCTCTGGCGGCTCCTGACAGACGGGAGACTCTAGCAGCTCCGGACAGACGGGAGACTCTAGCCGCTCTGGACAGACGGGAGACTCTAGCCGCTCTGGACAGACGGGAGACTCTAGCCGCTCTGGACAGACGGGAGACTCTAGCCGCTCTGGACAGACGGGAGACTCTAGCAGCTCTGGACAGACGGGAAACTCTAGCAGGTCTGGACAGACGGGAGACTCTAGCAGCTCTGGACAGACGGGAACACCTGCAGGGAGGAGACAGAGAGACAGCCTGGTGCGTGGGGCTGCCACAGGGCCCACCAGGCTGGGGGGACCTCCAGGAGGCTTGGTGTTAGGAGGAGGCACCTGAAGGACCGGGCTGTGGGGGAGCACTGGAGCTCTGGTGTGCAGCCTTGGCACCACTCCCCCAGGCTGGATAACTACTGTAGCCCGGACCCTCCAGAGTGCAGGCACAGGTTGAACCGGGCTGTGGGTAAGCACGGGAGATCTAGTGCCACTACGCGCACCTCTCCCTTAGGCTCCACTCCCACATTTGCCCAGCACGAGCGGAGCGCAGGTATAGGATGCACTGCACCCTCCCAGTGCCCCGGAGACACAGGATACCCTGGACCGAAACGGCGTACCGGCGACCAGACACGCTGAGCAGGCACCATACGCCCTGGCTGGATGCCCACACTCGCATGACACTTTCGGGGGGCTGCCCTATAGCGCACCGGGCTATGGGCACATACTGGCGACACCGTGCGCTTAACCGCATAACACGTTGCCTGACCAGTAACGCGCTGCTTAAAATAAGCACGAGGAGTGAGCTCAGGTCTGCTACCTGGCTTAGCCCCACACCTCGTGTGCCCCCCAAATTTTTTGGGGGGGCTGCCTCTCGTACCTGTCGCGCTGCTGTGCTGCCTCCTCATATCGCCGCCACTCAGCTTTCGCTGCCTCCAGCTCTGCTTTGGGGCGGCGATATTCCCCAGCCTGTGCCCAGGGTCCTTCTCTGTTCAAAATCTCCTCCCATGTCCAGGAGTCCTGTGATGCTGGCCGCTGTTGCTGCTGCTGCCGCTGTCTGTTACCACACCGCTTGGTCCTTGGTTGGTGGGTGTTTCTGTAAAGGTTTTCCTCCTCTTCGTCTGAAGAGGAGAGGCGAGAAGGATCAGAGGACCAATATACAGCGTGGTAAGTGTCCATGGTTCTTTTAATAAGAAATACTAAACATGAACACAACTGATACAAAAACAATAAACGTGAAACGAACTAAAACCAAAACAGTACCGTGTGGTGAAAAACACAGACACGGAAACAAACACCCCCCAACAAACAGTGAAACCCAGTGAAACCTAAGTATGATTCTCAATCAGAGACAACTAATGACACCTGCCTCTGATTGAGAACCATACTAGGCCGAAACATAGAAATCCCAAAATCATAGAAAAACAAACATAGACTGACAAAACAAAGGAAATAAAGGTCAGAACGTGACATTAGATGATGATCCGATCGCATTCTGTCTCCTATCAAAACTTTTTAAACATTTGATGCAAGAGAGAAAGAGACAAGAAAGTAGTCAAGACGACTAGCTTGATTAAGTCTCCTCCATGTATATCTCACTATGTCAGGGTTTTTTTAAGTCTCCAAATATCCACTATTTCTAATGTGTCCATAATATTTGTGATTTCCTTAAGGGCACGGTGATGATAGTTTGTAGAGTGATTACCTTTACGGTCCATTGAGGTATTTAACACTGTGTTATAGTCTCCTACCATAATGATTAGATCATTTGTTACCTGTAAGTTCAATAAATTGGTATAAATGTTTTTGAAGAAGTATGGATCATCCTGATTTGGACCATACAGAGTATTGAGCCAAATCTCTTTTTCGTACACTTTCATATTCGAAAGGATCAACCTTCCTTGCGAATCATTCCTGACTATTTGCACATTCAGATCAAAATTTATGTTAATTAATATCATCACACTTTGAGTTCCTTTGACCATGACAGAAAAAAAAATCACCATTCCTTTTTCCACGCAACTTCATCTGTTACGGTGCGTGAATGAGGACCCAAAAGCGAATTAACGTAAACAGAGCTTCTTTAATAACAAAACAAACGTAGGCTCAGATGGACCGGCAGATTCCGACAGGACAGGACAAGGTTGCAGCAAACATGACGATAGTCTGGTTCAGGCATGAATAACACAAACAAGAATCCGACAAAGACAGAAACAAAAACAGAGAGAGATATAGAGGACTAATCAGAGGGAAAAAGGGAACAGGTGGGAAAAGGGGTGACGAGGTAGTTAGGAGGAGACAAGGAACAGCTGGGGGAAAGAGGGGGAGAAAAGGTAACCTAAAACGACCAGCAGAGGGAGACAGGGTGAAGAGAAAGGACAGAAACAAGACACAACATGACAATACATGACAGTACCCCCCCACTCACCGAGCGCCTCCTGGCGCACTCGAGGAGGAAACCTGGCGGCAACGGAGGAAATCATCGATCAGCGCACGGTCCAGCACGTCCCGAGAGGGAACCCAACTCCTCTCCTCAGGACCGTACCCCTCCCAATCTACTAGGTACTGATGACCACGGCCCCGAGGACGCATGTCCAAAATCCTACGGACCCTGTAGATGGGTGCGCCCTCGACAAGGATGGGGGGGGGGGGGGGGAGACGAGCGGGGGCGCGAAGAACGGGCTTGACACAGGAGACATGGAAGACCGGGTGGACGCGACGAAGATATCGCGGAAGAAGAAGTCGAACTGCGACAGGATTAATGATCTGAGAAATACGGAACGGACCAATGAACCGCGGGGTCAACTTGCGAGAAGCGGTCTTAAGGCGAAGGTTCTGAGTGGAGAGCCAAACTCTCTGACCGCGACAATATCTAGGACTCTTAGTTCTACGCTTATTAGCAGCACTCACAGTCTGCGCCCTATAACGGCAAAGTGCAGACCTGACCCTCTTCCAGGTGCGCTCGCAACGTTGGACAAAAGCCTGAGCGGAGGGGACGCTGGACTCGGCGAACTGAGATGAGAACAGCGGAGGCTGGTACCCGAGGCTACTCTGAAAAGGAGATAGCCCGGTCGCAGACGAAGGAAGCGAGTTGTGGGCGTATTCTGCCCAGGGGAGCTGTTCTGACCAAGACGCAGGGTTGCGAAAAGAAAGACTGCGTAAGATGCGACCAATAGTCTGATTGGCCCGTTCTGCTTGACCGTTAGACTGGGGGTGAAAGCCGGAAGAGAGACTGACGGAAGCCCCAATCAAACGGCAAAACTCCCTCCAAAATTGAGACGTGAATTGCGGACCTCTGTCCGAAACGACGTCTGACGGAAGGCCATGAATTCTGAAAACATTCTCGATGATGATTTGTGCCGTCTCTTTAGCAGAAGGAAGCTTAGCAAGGGGAATAAAATGAGCCGCCTTAGAGAACCTGTCGACAACCGTAAGAATAACAGTCTTCCCCGCTGACGAAGGCAGTCCGGTGACAAAATCTAAGGCGATGTGAGACCACGGTCGAGAGGGAATGGGAAGCGGCCTGAGACGGCCGGCAGGAGGGGAGTTACCGGACTTAGTCTGCGCGCAGACCGAACAAGCAGCCACGAAGCGACGCGTGTCATGCTCCCGGGTGGGCCACCAAAAACGCTGGCGAATGGAAGCAAGTGTACCCCGAACGCCAGGGTGGCCGGCTAACTTGGCAGAGTGAGCCCACTGAAGAACGGCCAGACGAGTAGGAACGGGAACGAAAAGAAGGTTCCTGGGACAAGCGCGCGGCGACGGAGTTTGAGTGAGTGCTTGTTTTACCTGCCTCTCAATTCCCCAGACAGTCAACCCGACAACACGCCCCTCAGGGAGAATCCCCTCGGGGTCAGTGGAGGCTACTGAAGAACTGAAGAGACGAGATAAAGCATCAGGCTTGGTGTTCTTAGAGCCCGGACGATAAGAAATCACGAACTCGAAACGAGCGAAAAACAGCGCCCAGCGCGCCTGACGCGCATTAAGTCGTTTGGCAGAACGGATGTACTCAAGGTTCCTATGGTCAGTCCAAACGACAAAAGGAACGGTCGCCCCCTCCAACCACTGTCGCCATTCGCCTAGGGCTAAGCGGATGGCGAGCAGTTCGCGGTTTCCCACATCATAGTTACGTTCCGACGGCGACAGGCGATGAGAAAAATACGCGCAAGGGTGGACCTTGTCGTCAGAGAGGGAGCGCTGAGAAAGAATGGCTCCCACACCCACCTCTGACGCGTCAACCTCGACAACGAACTGTCTAGTGACGTCAGGTGTAACAAGGATAGGTGCGGATGTAAAACGATTCTTGAGGAGATCAAAAGCTCCCTGGGCGGAAACGGACCACTTAAAGCACGTCTTGACAGAAGTAAGGGCTGTGAGAGGAGCTGCCACCTGACCGAAATTACGGATGAAACGACGATAGAAGTTCGCGAAGCCGAGAAAGCGCTGCAGCTCGACGCGTGACTTAGGGACGGGCCAATCAATGACAGCTTGGACCTTAGCGGGATCCATCTTAATGCCTTCAGCGGAAATAACAGAACCGAGAAATGTGACGGAGGAGGCATGAAAAGAGCACTTCTCAGCCTTCACAAAAAGACAATTCTCTAAAAGGCGCTGGAGGACACGTCGAACGTGCTGAACATGAATCTGGAGTGACGGTGAAAAAATCAGGATATCGTCAAGGTAAACGAAAACAAAGATGTTCAGCATGTCTCTCAGGACATCATTGACTAATGCCTGAAAGACAGCTGGAGCGTTAGCGAGGCCGAAAGGAAGAACCCGGTATTCAAAGTGCCCTAACGGAGTGTTAAACGCCGTCTTCCACTCGTCCCCCTCCCTGATGCGCACGAGATGGTAAGCGTTACGAAGGTCCAACTTAGTGAAAAACCTGGCCCCCTGCAGGATCTCGAAGGCTGAAGACATAAGAGGAAGCGGATAACGATTCTTCACTGTTATGTTTTTCAGCCCTCGATAATCTATGCAGGGGCGCAGGGACCCGTCCTTCTTCTTAACAAAAAAAAAACCCCGCTCCGGCGGGAGAGGAGGAGGGGACTATGGTACTGGCGGCAAGAGCTACAGACAAATAATCTTCGAGAGCCTTACGTTCGGGAGCCGACAGAGAGTATAGTCTACCCCGGGGGGGAGTGGTTCCCGGAAGGAGATCAATACTACAATCATACGACCGGTGTGGGGGAAGAGAGGTGGCCCTGGACCGACTGAACACCGTGCGCAGATCGTGATATTCCTCCGGCACCCCTGTCAAATCACCAGGCTCCTCCTGTGAAGAAGAGACAGAGGAAACAGGAGGGATAGCAGACATTAAACATTTCACATGACAAGAGACGTTCCAGGAGAGGATAGAATTACTAGACCAATTAATGGAAGGATTATGACAAACTAGCCAGGGATGGCCCAAAACAACAGGTGTAAAAGGTGAACGAAAAATTAAAAAATAAATGGTTTCGCTATGATTACCAGAAACAGTGAGGGTTAAAGGTAGCGTCTCACGCTGAATCCTGGGGAGAGGACTACCATCCAGGGCGAACAAGGCCGTGGACTCCCTTAACTGTCTGAGAGGAATGTCATGTTCCCGAGCCCAGGTCTCGTCCATAAAACAGCCCTCCGCCCCAGAGTCTATTAAGGCACTGCAGGAAGCTGACGAACCAGTCCAGCGTAGATGGACCGACAAGGTAGTGCAGGATCTTGAAGGAGAGACAGGAGTAGTAGCGCTCACCAGTAGCCCTCCGCTTACTGATGAGCTCTGGCTTTTACTGGACATGAAGTGACAAAATGACCAGCAGAACCGCAATAGAGACAGAGGCGGTTGGTGATTCTCCGTTCCCTCTCCTTAGTCGAGATGCGGATACCTCCCAGCTGCATAGGCTCAGCACCCGAGCCGGCAGAGGAAGATGGTAGTGATGCGGCGAGGGGGGCAACGGAGAACGCGAGCTCCTTTCCACGAGCTCGGTGACGAAGATCAACCCGTCGCTCAATGCGAATAGCGAGTTCAATCAAGGAATCCACGCTGGAAGGAACCTCCCGGGAGAGAATCTCATCCTTTACCTCTGCGCGGAGACCCTCCAGAAAACGAGCGAGCAAAGCCGGCTCGTTCCAGCCACTGGAGGCAGCAAGAGTGCGAAACTCAATAGAGTAGTCTGTTATGGATCGATTACCTTGACATAGGGAAGACAGGGCCCTGGAAGCCTCCTCCCCAAAAACAGATCGATCAAAAACCCGTATCATCTCCTCCTTAAAGTCCTGATACTGGTTAGTACACTCAGCCCTTGCCTCCCAGATTGCCGTGCCCCACTCACGAGCCCGTCCAGTAAGGAGAGATATGACGTAGGCGACACGAGCAGTGCTCCTGGAGTAAGTGTTGGGCTGGAGAGAAAACACAATATCACACTGGGTGAGGAACGAGCGGCATTCAGTGGGCTCCCCAGAGTAACACGGCGGGTTATTGATTCTGGGCTCCGGAGATTCGAAAGCCCTGGAAGTGGCCGGTGGATCGAGGCGGAGATGGTGAACCTGTTCAGTGAGGTTGGAGACTTGGGTGGCCAGGGTCTCAACGGCATGTCGAGCAGCAGACAATTCCTGCTCGTGTCTGCCTAGCATCGCTCCCTGGATCTCGACGGCTGAGTGGAGAGGATCCGAAGTCGCTGGGTCCATTCTTGGTCGGATTCTTCTGTTACGGTGCGTGAATGAGGACCCAAAAGCGAATTAACGTAAACAGAGCTTCTTTAATAACAAAACAAACGTAGGCTCAGATGGACCGGCAGATTCCGACAGGACAGGACAAGGTTGCAGCAAACATGACGATAGTCTGGTTCAGGCATGAATAACACAAACAAGAATCCGACAAAGACAGAAACAAAAACAGAGAGAGATATAGAGGACTAATCAGAGGGAAAAAGGGAACAGGTGGGAAAAGGGGTGACGAGGTAGTTAGGAGGAGACAAGGAACAGCTGGGGGAAAGAGGGGGAGAAAAGGTAACCTAAAACGACCAGCAGAGGGAGACAGGGTGAAGAGAAAGGACAGAAACAAGACACAACATGACAATACATGACACATCTAAGGATGTACAGTCAAAAGTTTTGGCCAAAAGTTTTGAGAATGACACAAATATTAATTTCCACAAAGTTTGCTGCTTCAGTGTCTTTAGATATTTTTGTCAGATGTTACTATGGAATACTGAAGAATAATTACAAGCATTTCAAATGTGTCAAAGGCTTTTATTGACAATTACATGAAGTTGATGCAAAGATTCATTATTTGCAGTGTTGACCCTTCTTTTTCAAGACCTCTGCAATCTACCCTGACATGCTGTCAATTAACTTCTGGGCCACATCCTGACTGATGGCAGCTCATTCTTGCATAATCAATACTTGGAGTTTGTCAGAACTTGTGGGTTTTTGTTTGTCCACCCGCCTCTTGAGGATTGACCACAAGTTCTCAATGGGATTAAGTTTTGGGGAGTTTCCTGGCCATGGACCCCAAAAATCTATGTTTTGTTCCGTGAGCCACTTAGTTATCACTTTTCCCTTATGGAAAGGTGCTCCTTCATGCTGGAAAAGGCATTGTTCATCACCAATCTGTTCCTGGATGGTTGGGAGAAAGTTGCTCTCGGAGGATGTGTTGGTACCATTCTTTATTCATGGCGGTGTTCTTAGGCAAAATTGTGAGTGAGCCCACTCCCTTGGCTGAGAAGCAACCCCACACATGAATGGTCTCAGGATGCTTTACTGTTGGCATGACACAGGACTGATGGTAGCGCTCACCTTGTCTTCTCCGGACAAGCTTTTTTCCGGATGCTCCAAACAATTGGAAAGGGGATTCATCAGAGAAAATGACTTTACTCCAGTCCTCAGCAGTCCAATCCCTGTACCTTCTGCAGAATATCAGTCTGTCCCTGATGTTTTTCCTGGAGAGAAGTGGCTTCTTTGCTACCCTTCTTGACACCAGGCCATCTAACCAAAAGTCTTCACCTCACTGTGCGTGCAGATGCACTCACACCTGCCTGCTGCCATGCCTCTGTACTGGTGGTGCCCCGATCCCGCAGCTGAATCAACTTTAGGAGACGGTCCTGGCACTTGCTGGACTTTTTTGGGCGCCCTGAAGCCTTCTTCACAGCAATTGAACCGCTCTCCTTGAAGTTCTTGATGATCCAATAAATGGTTGATTTAGGTGCAATCTTACTGGCAGCAATATCCTTGCCTGTGAAGCCCTTTTTGTGCGAAGCAATGATGACGGCACGTGTTTCCTTGCATGTAACCATGGTTGACAGAGGAAGAACAATGATTCCAAGCACCACCCTCCTTTTGAAGCTTCCAGTCTGTTATTCGAACTCCATCAGCATGACAGAGTGATCTCCAGCCTTGTCCTCGTCAACACTCACACCTGTGTTAACGAGAGAATCACAGACATGATATCAGCTGGTCCTTTTGTGGCAGGGCTGAAATGCAGTGGAAATGTTTTTGGGGGTTTTAGTTCATTTGCATGGCAAAGAGGGACTTTACCATTAATTGCAATTTATCTGATCACTCTTCATAACATTCTGGAGCATATGCAAATTACATTCATACAAACTGAGGCACCAGACTTTGTGAAAATGAATATTTGTGTCATTCTCAAAACTTTTGGCCACGACTGTAGAGTGAGTTTCCTGTAAACAGTATATGTTATACTCCTTTTCTTTTAGCCATGTAACGACGGATCTTCTTTTTTTATAATCTGCTAAACCATTACAATTATAACTGGCTATACTTATTTCACCCCTTACCATAACTAGATCCTATTCTCAGTTTAAATTTACCATAATTAGTGCTTGTAAAATTACTTCTATCAGAGGTATTATGACGGCAAAACTAGAGCTTTCAAATGTCTGATATTTAGAATTCAAGAAATAGGTTCTAGCAATATTAGTTTTATTCCCTTGCCTGTTTGCTGTGAGCCAATGCCACAGATGTTAGAATATTGAGACAAGATATTATGTGTGTAACACATCTGAGTAGGTTGATGTGTATGATATTGGATGTGTTATAGTGAGAGTGTGTACTATGTCTGTATAAGAGTAAGACTATAAGAGTATAATGTGTGATGTCCAAATAAATAATAACTCTGCCAATTTGCATGGTTGAGTGTCTGTGTGTAACATGTAGTGCGTATAGCCTTAATATTCATGATGATAATTGTAATCCATATCGTATCACCATCATAGTTGCATCATAATTACCTTTAACATAATTGAAAAACAAATCCCAGCATTTCCATAGCAATTGACGTTTTACATGATCATGAAAGAGGCCTTGCATTACTCTAGAGATGGCTTCACTACAGTACGAGGTTTGATGTTGGTGTGCTGTGCCTTTTTTTCTCCACACGTAGTGTTGTGTGTTCCTTCCAAACAACTCAGCTTTAGTTTCATCTGTCCACAGAATATTTTGCCAGTAGCGCTGTGGAACCTCCAGGTGCTCTTTTGCAAACATGCAGCAATGTTTTTTTGGACAGCAGTTGCTTCTTCCATGGTGTCCTCCCATGAACACCATTCTTGTTTAGTGTTTTACGTATCGTAGACACGTCAACAGAGATAGCATGTTCCAGAGATTTCTGTAAGTCTTTAGCTGACACCCTAGGATTCTTCTTAACCTCATTGCGCATTCTGTGCTGTGCTCTTGCAGTCATCTTTGCAGGACGGCCATTCTTAGGGAGAGTAGCAACAGTGCTGATCTTTTTCCATTTATAGACAATTTGTCTTACTGTGGACTGATGAACATCAAGGCTTTTAGAGATACTTTTGTAATCCTTTCCAGCCTTATGCAAGTCAACAATTCTTAATCTTGGGTCTCCTGAGATCTCTTTTGTTCGAGGCATGGTTCACATCAGGCAATGATTCTTGTGATTAGAAAACTCACATTTTGTCAGTGTTTTTTATAGGGCAGGCCAGCTCTAACCAACATCTCCAATCTCGTCTCAAGGATTGTACTCCAGGTTAGCTGACTCCTGACTCCAATAAGCTTTTGGAGATGTCATTAGCCTATGGGTTCACATACTTTTTCCAACCTACACTTCAAATGTTCAAATTATGTATTTAATATATACAAGAAAAATACAACAATTGATGTGTTATTAGATTAAGCACACTATGTTTGTCTGTTGTTGTGACTTAGATTAGGATCAAATCAAATTTTATGACCAATTTATGCAGAAATCCAGGTAATTCCAAAGGGTCCACATACTTTTTCTTGCCACTGTAGACCTCAGAATAACCGGAGTGAGTATGATAAGCACTTCAATCAGACGCCAAAGAAGATACTAGGCAATGTTTGACTCACTTGTCTCTCACTCTTCCTTTTCTTTGCCCCGAGGAAGAGGACCTATTCCCGGGTAGCACGCCACCAGGTGCAAGTTGAGAGCATGTATTGAAACCCCGGACTCATCGCTCTCTCGTTTTGTTCATTAACACAGGCAGTCAGAGGAGCCACCACGACAAACACAGTGATCCACTCGTTACTTGAGAGGCCTTTCAGTTGTATTTCTCCCCTCCCCCCCAACGTTTATTAAACAACTTTATTTTGAGCATCGTAAAACGGTCTCCCGCTGTCTTATTTTACTGTGAGTTTCACTTTTGACTTCCCTGGCCTGCCACAATACTTTTGGAAATTGTAACGGAATTCCTTTCTACAGAGGAGGAGTAGCAAGGATCAGACCAATGTGCAGCGTGGTAAGTGTCCATAATGATATATTTAATAAATCAACAGAACACTGAGCAAAATAACAAAAGTACAAACAAACAACCGAAACAGTCCTGTATGGTACTAACACAGGATACTACCACCCACAAAACACAATAGAAAACAGGCTACATAAATATGGCTCCCAATCAGAGACAACGACTGACACCTGCCTCTGATTGAGAACCATACTAGGCCAAACACATAGAAATATAACAGAACAAAACATAGAAAAACAACATAGAATGCCCACCCCAACTCACGCCCTGACCAACTAAAATAAAAACATAAAAAAGGAACTAAGGTCAGAACGTGACAGAAATAAGCTAGTGCCCTCACCTCGATTTGGCGAGGGCACTAGAACAATCTGCAATACCCAGCCTCACTCTACTAAAATCTGAAGTCAAATGTCTAAACTCATGATATGGTGCTTCTGTCCCCAGCCAAGGAGGGCCTACAGCAGCACTTAGATCTTCTGCACAGATTGTGTCAGACCTGGGCCCCGACAGTACATCTCAGTAAGACAAAAATAATGTTGTTTCAAAAAAGGTCTTGCTGCCAGGACGACACATTTCCATCTAGACACCGTTGCCCTAGAGCATAAAAATAAACTATTACATACCTCGGCCTAAACATCAGCGACACAGGTAACTTCCAGGAAAGCTGTGAACAATCTAAGACACAAGTCAAGAAGGGCCTTCTACGCCATTAAAAGGAACATAGAATTCAACATACCAATTAGGATCTGGCTAAAAATAACTGAGTCAGTTAAATAACCTATTGCCCTTTATATCTGTGAAGTCTGGGGTCCGCTCACCAACCAAGAATTCACAAAATGGGACAAAGTCCAAATTGAGACTCGGCATGCAGACTTCTGGAAAAATATCCTCTGTGTACAATGTAAAACACCAAATAACGCAAGATGAGCAGAATTAGGCTGATCCCAATAAATATCAAAATCCATAAAAGAAATGTTAAATTTTACATCTTCAAAGGAAGCGATTCCCAAACCTTCCATAACAAAGCCATCACCTACAGCGAGGTGAACCTGGAGAAGTTTTCCCTAAGCAAGCTGTTCCTGGGGCTCTGTTCACAAAACACAAACATACCCAACAAATCCCCAGCACAGAAACACAATTAGACCCAACCAAATCATGAGAAAACAAAAAGATAATTATTTCCAATGTGTTTTGTAATTAACAAAATAAACTGAGAACTAGAATGCTATTTGGCCCTAAACAGAGATTACACTGTGGCAGAATACCTGACCACTGTGACTGACCCAAAATTAAACGAAAGCTTTGACTATGTACAGACTCAGTGAGCATAGCCTTCCTATTGAGAGTGGCCATCGTAGGCAGACCTGGCTCTCAAGAGAAGACTGGCTATCCAGAGCAGAGTTAGAAAGGTACACAACGGCAGGCAGTCTCAGGGTCAGGGCAGGCAGAGGTCAGTAATCCAGGGTGGTGTGACAAGGTACAGAACGGCAGGCAGGCTCAGGGCAGGCAGAATGGTCAAAACCGGGAAAGCTAGAAAACAGGAACTAGAGAATGAACGCCAGGCGCATGGGAAAACCACTAGTAGGCTCGACAAAACAAAGCTAACTGGCAACAGACAAACAGAGAACACAGGTATAAATATACTGGGGATAATGAGGTATGTGGCAGGGTCTACAGTCAATCACGGATTACAAAAAGAAAACCAGCCCCGTCACGGACCAGGATGTCTTGCTCCCAGGCAGACTAAATAACTTTTTTGCCCGCTTTGAGGACAATACACTGCCACTGACACGGCCCGCAACCAAAACCTGCGGACTCTCCTTCACTGCAGCCGACGTGAGGAAAACATTTAAACATGTTAACCCTCGCAAGGCTGCAGGCCCAGACGGCATCCCCAGCCGCGTCCTCAGTGCATGCGCAGACCAGCTGGCTGGTGTGTTTACGGACATATTCAATCAATCCTTATCCCAGTCTGCTGTTCCCACATGCTTCAAGAGGGCCAGCATTGTCCCTGTTCCCAAGAAAGCTAAGGTAACTGAGCTAAACGACTACCGCCCCGTAGCACTCACTTCCGTCATCATGAAGTGCTTTGAGAGACTAGTCAAGGACCATATCACCTCCACCCTACCTGACACCCTAGACCCACTCCAATTTGCTTACCGCCCAAATAGGTCCACAGACGATGCTATCTCAACCACACTGCGCACTGCCTTAACCCATCTGGACAAGAGGAATACCTATGTGAGAATGCTGTTCATCGACTACAGCTCAGCATTTAACACCATAGTACCCTCCAAACTCGTCATCAAGCTCGAGACCCTGGGTCTCGACCCCGCCCTGTGCAACTGGGTACTGGACTTCCTGACGGGCCGCCCCCAGGTGGTGAGGGTAGGTAACAACATCTCCACCCCGCTGATCCTCAACACTGGGGCCCCACAAGGGTGCGTTCTGAGCCCTCTCCTGTACTCCCTGTTCACCCTGCGTGGCCATGCCTCCAACTCAATCATCAAGTTTGCGGACGACACAACAGTGGTAGGCTTGATTACCAACAACGACGAGACGGCCTACAGGGAGGAGGTGAGGGCCCTCGGAGTGTGGTGTCAGGAAAATAACCTCACACTCAACGTCAACAAAACAAAGGAGATGATTGTGGACTTCAGGAAACAGCAGAGGGAGCACGCCCTTATCCACATCAATGGGATAGTAGTGGAGAGGGTAGTAAGTTTTAAGTTCCTCGGCGTACACATCACGGACAAACTGAATTGGTCCACCCACACAGACAGCGTCGTGAAGAAGGCCCAGCAGCCAGGTGAAGACAGGTGAAACAGATCAGGGTGTGACACACAAAATTAGTTGGAAACTGAGCTGCACTTCCTAACCTCCTGCCAATATGACCATATTAGAGACACATATTTTGATAAACCATAACTCATGACCTCTATGATGTTTAAATATCTTTTTAAAAATTAAACAAACCAAGTAACCAGTGACAGAAAAAGTAAGATACCTTAAAAGAAACAGTAAAACAGTCAAATAATACTTCAGTAAACGTCTAAAAGTATTTGGTTGGTTTAAATGTATTTAAGTATCAAATGTCAAAGTATACATCATTTAAAATGTCTTATATTAAGCAAACCAGACAACATGATTTTATTTTTTTTAATTTACAGATAGCCAGGGGCACAGTTCAACACTCAGACATAATTTACAAACAAAGCATTTGTGTTTAGTGAGTCTGCCAGATCAGAGGAAGTAGGGATGACCAGGGATGTTGTCTTGATAAGTGCGTGAATTATACTAATTTCCTGTCCTGCTAAGCATTCAAATTGTAACGAGTACTTTTGGGTGTCAGGGAAAATGTAAGGAGTAAAACGTACATTATTTTCTTTAGGAATGTAGTGGAGTAAAAGTAAAAGTAAAAGTTGTCAAAAATATAAATAGTAATGTAAAGTACAGATACCCCAAAAAACACCTTAGGTACTTTACACCACTGCAAGTAACAGTCTGTTAAAACATACACTGAGTGTTCAAAACATTAGGAAAACCTTCCTTATTGAATTTCACCCCCCTTTGCCCTCAGAAGAGCCTTAATTCGTCGGGGCAAGGTGTCGAAAGCGTACCGCAGGGGTGATGGCCCATGTTGACTCCAGTGATTCCCACAGTTGTGTCAAGTTGGCTGGATGTCCTTTGGGTGGTGGACCATTCTTGATTCACACTGGAAACTGTTGAGCGTAGAAAAACCCAGCAGCACTGCAGTTCTTGACACACTCAAACCAGTGCGTCTGGCACCTACTACAATTCCCCATTCAAAGACACTTAAGTCTTTTGTCTTGCCTAATTCACCCTCCCAGTGGCACACATAGACAATCCATGTCTCAATTGTGTCAAGGCTTAAAAGTCCATCTTTAACCTGTCTCCGCCCCTTCATCTACACTGATTGGATTTAAGTGGATTTAACAAGTGACATCAATTAGGGATCATAAGCATTCACCTGGTCACCTGTTTTGTAGACTCAGTGTATATATTAATAGTAATTCTTCATCAATCATTCAATTCAAAAGTGCTCCTATGAAATAAAACACACATTGATATTTGTGGGAGATGTGGGAGTCTCGTTGACACTGAAAACGTACCAACACACTGTGCATTTGCCTCACAAACACATCAGTCAGTTTTGGCCAGTGATCAAGGTCATGGATTATCATACCCAATTGTTATTGCAAGCGATCATCAGTTACATGTTTTGACACACCATCTACTCCAGCACAAGGAAAGGCCCATAGGATTCAGGTTTGTGTGCACAGTATCATATACTACTAGCATATAGTGCTTAAAACTTCTTAGGGCTGCAATCCCGTTAACGGCCCAGGGCCCAGTGTACATGGGTGGCCAAGGATGCAGGGCATTGCCAAAGTTAAACCCAACCCTCGTTACCCCCTTGACAGTGGAACACATTTCTCCAGAAAATAAGCCTTTGGGGTGGTCTTGTTTGGAATGAGTCCCAGCTGTTTTAAGGGTTAAGGGGGAGGGGGGGGGGGGGGTAATTAGAGATCTCCCTTGTGAGTGACAGAAGGGGGGATGAAGAGGGGGTAGGGGGGTCATAAATCTAGTGGGCTAATTATACAGCAGTACAAGCAAACTGTCTGTTAATCTTGGGCACGGATCATCAACTGGATTCAGCAGCAGGACGTTTTTTTCTTGAGCGGATGGTCAGGGGACTGGAATATAATTACAAATCATTTATAGTCTGCAAATTGACCACAGGAAGAACAAACAGATATAATATTTGACTAAAACATAACCCTTTCAATCCTTGCTTACATATGTATATGATCACATAAATCTCTCCCTATTATGCGTGGGAATACTTTGGAACAGATTTCCTAAATTAAAATCACGTGCAGCTGATTTGCTGGTGTTTTTTTACAGTCTTTTTAAAGAAGATAAAATCAAATCACACTTGGGCCATATTTGGCCCGTGGGCCGCCAGTTGGAGAACCCTGATTTAGTTACATCACCTCCTCCCATAACCCATACTCTCTGTTATACACACACTAACACACTCCTCTATTCTCTCATTCCCTTTGTTCCTACCTTTGCTTCTCTCGCTCTTTTCCAAGACATGCTACTCAATAGAATTGTAAGGGACATCTTCATTGCAATAACAACAAGTGAGAATGCAGGACACATGCTCATGAACCCTCCCCACATTTTACCATGAAGTGGAAAATGCCAGCATAGGATTCTGTCAGGCACTGATTAGGTGGTACCACTTTGACAAAGAGATTGGGGTGCATGGTAAGGCAGGACAGGGCAGCCAGAAGTCAACAGTCACCAGTTAGAAAAATAAAGAGACAGGCAATATGCACGTTAACAATTGTTATGATATGGGGTTTAGGTTAGTGTTTGCCCACAGTTAGGCTGCACACTACCAGGTTACACGTCCACACTCCATCCCCACGTGGCAGCACCAACCGGATCAAGGGCATTGCTCTGCCAGGAAACCTTAATAAGCTTCAGTTGCAGGCAATTATGGTGATCATTAGTCAGGGTCCCAGCTGGCAGAGCCTGGAGGTATTGATAAATCAGGAAATCAGATGTTGCATGTCCATTTAAATTATTTTTAAAGCAACTTCATAATGGTCTATCAACTAGAAACGTTTTAAAGTCATACACAACAATAGCATGAAGAACCATGTTACGTTTGGCTTTGACATCTTGAAATACACTGAGTGTACAAAACATTAGGAACACCTCCCTAACACCTTCCCTGTTGCCCTCAGAACGGCCTCAATTAGTCAGGGCATGGATTCTACAAAGTGTCGAAAGCGTTCTACAGAGATGCTGGCCCATGTTGACTCCAACACTGGTCGAAAAGGGTCAATATCAGGGGATATCTTTATCTATATATTTCCGGATATCTGACATTTTACTAGATATACGGTGCTTTCAGAATGTATTCCAACCCTTTCCTTTTTCCACCTTTTGTTACATTACAACCTTATTCTAAAATTGATTAAATACATTTTTCCCTCACCAATCTTCACACAATACCCCACAATGACAAACCGAAAAAGTTTTTTTCAAATATTTTGCACATTTATTAAAATAAAAAACATAAATAACTTATTTACATAAGTATTCAGACCCTTTGCTATGAGACTCGAAATTGAGCTCATGTGCATCCCCTTTCCATTGATCATCCTTGAGATGTTTCTACAACTCGATTGGAGTCACCCCGTCTTAAATTCAATTGATTGGACATGATTTGGAAAGGCACACACCTATCTAAGGTTCCACAGTTAACAGTTGTCAGAGCAAAACCCAAGCCATGAGGTAGAAGGAATTGTCTGTAGAGCTCCAACACGGGATTGTGTCGAGGCACAGATCTGGGGAAGGGTACCAAAAATGTCTGCAGCATTAAAGGTTCCCAAGAACACAGTGGCCTCCATAACTCTTAAATGGAAGAACTTTGGAACCACCAAGACTCTTCCTAGGGCTGACCACCTGGCCAAACTGAGCAATTGGGGAGAAGGGCCTTGGTCAGGGAGGTGACCAAGAACTCGATGGTCACTCTGACAGAGCTCCAGAGTTCCTCTGTGGAGATGGGAGAACCTTCCAGAAGGACAACCATCTCTGCAGCACTCCACCAATCAGGCCTTTATGGTAGAGTGGCCAGACGGAAGCCACTCCTCAGTAAAAGGCACATGACAGACTGCTTGGAGTTTACCAAAAGGCCCCTAAATGACTCTAAGACCATGAGAAAGAACATTCTCTGGCCTTATGAAACCAAGATTGAACTATTTGGCCTGAATGGTGAAGCATGGTGGTGGCAATATCATGCTGTGGGGATGTTTTTCAGCAACAGGGATGGGGAGACTAGTCAAGATCGAGGGAAAGATAAACAGAGCAAAGGACAGAGAGATCCTTGATGAAAACTTGCTCCAGAGGTGATTAGGACCTCAGACTGGGGCAACGGTTCACCTTCCAACAGAACAAGGACCCTAAGCACTCAGCCAAGACAATGCAGGAGTGGCTTCTCTGAATGTCCTTGAGTGGCGCAGCATGAGCTCGGACTTGAACCCGATCTAACATCTCTGGAGAGACCTGAAAATAACTGTGCAGCAATGTTCCCCATTCAACCTGACAGAGCTTGAGAGGATCTGCAGAGAAGAATGGGAGAAACTCCACAGATACAGGTGTGCCAAGCTTGTAGAGTCATACCCAAGAAGACTCAAGGCTGTAATCGCTGCAAAATGTGCTTCAGCAAAGTACTGAGTAAAGGCTCTGAATACTTATGTAAATGTGATATTTCATTTTTTAATTAGTTTTTTATTTTGCAACAATTTCTAAAATAAATGTTTTGCTTTGTCATTATGGGGTATTGTGTGTAGACTGATGAGGGGGAAGAAACATACATTTTGGAATAAGGCTGTAACTTAACAGAATGTGGAAAATGTCAAGGGGTCTGAATACTTTCCGAATGCACTGTCAATCTGAATGGCACACATACACAATCCATGTCTCAATTGTCTCAAGGCTTGAATAGCCTTCATTAACCTGTCTCCCCCCTTTCATCTGCACTGATTGAAGTGGATGTAACAGGTAACATCAATAAGGGATCATAGCTTTCACCTGGATTCACCTGGTCAGTCTATGTCATGGAAAGAGCAGAGCTGTGTTTCAAACTCATAAAAGACACACCCTCTTCCACTTACCCTCGCCTTATGCCCTTGGGGGAATCCCCGTCACCATCTTGGACGTCGGTCCAAACGATTAGCCAAACAAGGGAAGTTCGCAACGTAAGCCCCTCAGCCCTCGTTTTTGATTGAGTTTAAGAGTGTACAATTATGTTCACTTTGGGGCCTGAAATGCCCCATAATTCAATCCGCGATGATTGTACATCCGCTAAGAAAAGTCCGCCAAAACTTAAAACCTCAACGTCAATATGGATAAGTCAACATACAAGTGTAAGTAAAAACGAATGCAAAAAAGGTTAGAAATTCCATTTAGTCCATTTAAAAATCATTCCTTTCTCCCTCGCCCCTTGCCCTGCAAGTGTATACCTGTCAGACGTCATGATACGTCATCAGAAGTGTCCACTTAATTTGAGGGGATAGGGTGTATTTTAAGTGCTGCCCAGTTGTTCTTAATGTTTTGTTCACACAGTGTATAAGTAAACTATTAACAATTCACTTTTTTTTTTACTATGTAACGCTAATGCTTAAAATAATCATAAAACATCTTCTTCCATGGACTAAAGGCCGGATTTACTCCAAATGTGGTTTTTGGACTCCTCACCGTGGTCCCTAAAGAGCTTGAGAAAATAACGTGCATTTAAAGATGGCCTCAATATACCAGTAGACGCATTTTAGCACATACAGTTGTTATGATATGGGGTTTAGGTTAGTGTTAACTCACAGTTAGGCAACACACTACCAGGTTACACTTCCAAACTCCATCCCCAGGTGGCAGCACCAACCGGGTCAAGAGCAATGCTCTGCCAGGTAGCCATGATAAGGACATCCAGTGCAGGCAATTAAGGTGATCGTCAGCTGGCAGAGGCGTGAGGCTGCTGGTTTGTTTGGTGGCCATGAGACCTTTCGTTTGGTTTTGAGACTTTCGTTTGGCCATACCTGTTTGTAGTTTTCCTTTTTGTATGTTTATTTTCATCACCCATCTGAACAAATTAAGAGTTTCAATCCAAAACACTATACTGTATATCCATTTTCAGAAACGTTGGCCAATTAGCTTTTATTGTCAAAACAAATTATGAAGAGACGTTTTTTTTCACCATCTAATCATTGCATTGGGTTTTTCAATGACAGATTTTAAACAAATACATGTCTATCACTTGATGGTTTCATTTCAGAGAGACAAATAATCATGTTGTATTTGCTAAATGCTATATTTCTCTCAGAGAAATAAGTAGTACTGCTAGGTTTCACACAGGTCAATGTAACAAATAATTACTTTTGAAATAAAGAACTGTACAAATGATACATTTGTGACATCTATATTTAAAACATTTTTAAAAAATAATTCAGTACAGTAATATGAGATCTGTACGTAAAACATTTGCATTTGACATTTTAGTCACTTAGCAGATGCTCTTATCCAGAGTGACTGGTAGGTGGTAGGTGCATTCATCTTAAGATATCTAGGTGAGACTACCTCATTTCACAGTCAAATGTACAGGATACGTACATTCCATTCCATTCCAGCTAAACAATGGATTTGCGTTTTACTAAAACATCTCAAATCTATGAATAAAAAAATCTGAGAACAGTCATATTTTACACATACATAAAGGTACCATAAGCCATAATTTCTGTTTAGAAATCACAAATGTGGAAAAATTGGCGGATATAAACTCTTCAAATAATAATCCACTTGGACTGGCTGACCAAGAGGTCAAGGTGCTGGCCATGGACTTAAGGTAAGGTTGCTGTCTCCTGGGTACATGCATTCAACACCTGATCGCATAAGCTTACCTCCCACATTATGCACATATCAAATGAAGTTACAGACCATGTATCAAGGCCTATGTATCAAGGCCTAAGACCCCTAGACATAACGAGGGCAGCAAAATCAGTGGACTAGATATTGGTTTTGCAACACATGGACTTGTTTGGATTAATTAGACATTTAGGGGAGAATGGAGTAAGTTGAGCCGAATGGTTAGTTGAGTCACCCCTTGTTTCTAGGGAACCATATCCCAAAATTATAATGTGAACAAATATTTAGGAGGTCATCCTTTCATTTAATCTGAAGGAAGAAACCAAATGGAAAAAGTGGCAAGCAAGTCAAGTCCAAAATGTCAAAATAATTAATTGTGTTATAGGTGTCAAGATGCTTGTTTCTAAACCAAAGTAGATTGTTTTAAGATTTTTTTATACATCTGTTGCGGTCTCTATAAACTACAATGTGAGGTCTTAAACCTGTCATGAAAGTGAAACCTTGTAGCTGTGTGGGCTAACATAGTGAACATGTTTGCCTTGGGGTAAGATGAGCCAATGGCGACCATACCCCATACAAATTCTGATTACATCTGGTCAGTTTTATGCATAATATGCATAGTATTTTTGCAATGTGTCATGCATATGAACTCAAGATGTCTGCTCTGTAACAATAAAAATGCACTATCATCATGAGTAGGACTTTCAAGCACGTCTGGCCACTCTACTATAAAGGCCTGATTGGTGGAGTGCTGTAGAGATGGTTGTCCTTCTGGAAGGTTCTCCCATCTCCACAGAGGAACTCTAGAGCTCTGTTAGAGTGAGATTCACCATTGGGTTCTTGGTCACCTCCCTGACCAAGGCCCTTTCCCCCGATTGCTCAGTTTGGCCAGCTCTAGGAAGAGTCTTGGTGGTTCCAAACTTCTTCCATTTATTAAGAATGATGGAGGCCACTGTGTTCTGAGGGACCTTCAATACTGCAGAACTTTTTGGGTACCCTTCCCCAAATCTTTGCCTGGACACAATCCTGTGTCGGAGCTCTATTCCTTTGACCTCATGGCTTGGTTTTTGCTCTGACATGCACTGTCAACTGAGGGACCTTATGTAGACAGGTGTGTGCCTTTCCAAATCATGTCCAATTAATAGAATTAACCACAGTTGGACTCCAATCAAGTTATAGGAACACCTCAAGGATGATCAATGGAAAGGGGATGCACCTGAGCTCAATTTAGATTCTCATTGCAAACGGACTGAATACTTACGTAAATAAGATATTTCTGTTCAAATTTTTTTATACATTTGCAAACATTTCTAAAAACCTGTTTTCACTTTGTCATTATGGAGTATTGTGTGTAGATTCATTGTAACGGCTGTTGGAAGGAGAGGACCAAGGTGCAGCGTCGTATGTGTCCATATTTATTTAATGAACACAGAAATAACAACGAGAATGACCAAAACAGTTCTGGCTGGTGCAGACACACAACAGAAAACAACTACCCACAACTCAAGGGCGAAACCAGGCAGCCTAAGTATGGTTCTCAATCAGAGACAACGATTGACAGCTGCCTCTGATTGGGAACCATACCAGGCCAAACACATAGCAATACAAACATAGAACAAAACATAGAATACCCACCCACATCACACTCTGAACAAACTAAAAATAGAAACATACAAAGCAATCTACGGTCAGGGCGTGACATTCATGAGGGAAAAGTTTTAATTAATAGATTTAAGAATAAGGCTGTAACGTAACAAATTGTGGAATAAGTCAAGGGGTCTAAATACTTTCCGAATACACTTCTACGGAGGGTTTTTCAATGCGACATCAAACACTGGACCATTTCTTTTATACTGTTTTTCACACTGTGTATTTATATACTGTATTTTCCACATAGCTCATTCTAAAATCTACTACTGTACATAGCATTTTTGCTACACTGTTTATACCGCCTGTATGTATATGCTGGCTTCTTGACAGTTTACATATTTTAACCTGTACATATCATTCTAAGTATATGTTTTTTGTGTATATATGCATAGATTGCTTTTGGATTAAAGGGATTCGTCCGTATATTCGTGATTTCCTGTTTTGTCGTTTTTTATTATTATTTTGCATACTTGTTTGACATTTTTATAGCCATGCCTCGAGCTAGTAACACATTTCTTTGCACCCGCTATAACACCTGCAACTGTGTACGCGACCAACAGCATTTTATTTGATTTTATTAATTCAACTTTGATCTACCAGCACCATCACCCCCGTCACAGGACACCAACACCCACTTACCCCAAGGTGGCTCAACTTACCCCATGCCCGGAATAAGTCATGTCAAGAGACCACTTTTTTGGACAAGCTATGTTTTTAAACAGTTACATTTACATGAATATTGATTATTTCCAGGGATACACAACATCGTAAATCATATGTAGATATCTTTGTTACAAAGAATACTATATTTCCCTTGGCACGGTGATGCTGAAAATGGCTCAACTTACCCCACTCTCCCATACTTTTGATTTCAAATCATTTCCGGAGGCTTGAGGAACTTCTGCCACCGCAGATTTCCCACATGCTCGCACGCACGCACGCACTCTCTAACACACACACACACACACATGCACACGAAACATGCTTGTACACACACAGGCACATTCCTCTCTAACAGTAAACAGCTGCTCTGTGTGTCCATGTAGAGGAACGAAAGGGGTTCCGATGTTTGACGCACATATGCACACACACACACACAGACACACAGGATGCCACATTGCCACCATATCCATCACACAAACCTCGAGGACAAATATTCAAGCAATAACAAAGAGAGCAACAATGCAACAATTCTCCCTATGTCACCTCAATAAAAAACAGACTGGACGTCGCACGAAAAGCGGTGACTAAAACAAGTAACATTGTTTTTCGTGGGAGAAAGAGGTGTGACCACAGGGTCCATTTTTAGACCCACTGATACTCTGAGGAGGTTGGGACAGTAAAGAAGGCAGTAAAAGGACAGGAAGTCAGCCCGATTCCCCCCCCTGCTGTTGGGGCATGTGTTTGGAGCGGAGGCCCTGGGGCGGTCTGGAGGGGTGATAGAGATTTGATAGAGATCCTCCAAAGTCATTGAGAGACTGAACCATACAGAGAAGAGAACCAGGATCTCTCATGCCCATTCCCAGGAGAATAGGTTTGGAGAGGTGAGGTCAATCTGGTTACACAGGAACACTGTGAGTTGGAGGTAAGTATCTACCTGTCACTGAAATGATACCCCCATCCTACGATGTTTAAAACGCACGCACACACAAACACACCGTAGTGATGCGCGGGTTGACTTATAACATGCAGTCCCGACGGTTATATCCGCGGGGCAGGCGGGTTTAGGGGCATGAAATATTGTGTAGATGAAGGGCGGGTAGGAGGCGGGTGGTTTGAATAAATGGAAAACGATGCATTAAAAATCCCTGTGATGTTTAATATACCATTTCAATCTATCTAATCGTTTAGAATCCACAGATTGTCAACCGACGTGAATTCAACGTGAAATCAACCAAAAATGTTACCCTGTCAAAATGTTACCCTGAAAATTCTCTTTCATTTATGACTTTTTGCAAATCCAACCAGTTTTTCACATTGATTAAATGTCAGCACATTGAATTTTTAGGTTTAAATGACATGGAATCAATACTGATTGATTAAACCAGTTTTTGCCCAGTGGGAAACTCTCACATAGCCTTTTATAATATTTACTCCTGCAGAATTAAGCATTTCTTGCAGTAAAAGGGTACACCAAATGTACATTTTCACTCAGGAACAGGGGTGGAGAAATATTATTTATTCCTTTCAGCATCTTGAGAGAATGGATGCGCGTTAGGGACTGTCTGTAAAGGTGCTATCTTTATCAGCGTCGTAAAAGCTGATAGTACTGTACTTCAACCACATAAAATATGCATCCAAGCTAAACGGAAATCTTATCAGAAACATGTTGGGTCATTTTCAGAACTTTTCATTCCCTTAAAAACAGTTATACTGATGTAATTTGGAAATTTAGCACGGAAACCTTTTTTTTTTTTGTAATTGCATTTTCTTCATGGTCCCTAAACATCTTCCCTGCACAAGAGAGACAGAGATTAAGAATATCACTAGATTGAAGCATTCATTCTATCAATGTATGACATATTTTCTGGTGAGCAAGGGAGAGAATAGAAGAGAAGCTGCATATATCGAATTATAGACTAATTAAGTTGACTAACAAATAGCCTACCAAAATGTCAGAAATTATAAGCAGAAACATTCCACTGGGCACAGATGTCAGTTAAAAGTCTAGTTTTGATTTACATTTCCTTGAAATGTCAACTAACTGTGAATTCAAGGTGAAATGTAAAAGAAATGCCAGCATGTCATTGGATTTAGGTTAAAAGCTAAAAGCTGGGAGGACAAAATAGGAAATGTCCAACATCATCACATTATTTATTGTTTGCTTGAAATGACGTGGAAGCAATGTTGAATCAACCATTTTTTGACCAGTGGGATAGGCCTATGTAAATTAGGCTTAAAAATAAATCCTGCGCTCCCTGTTCAAAAATCGTTCGGGCATCTCTGACTGTATGTGCATTTTCTATATTTGCGGGTCAGGGTCGGGTGCAGGCCTCAGATTTTCACTTTATCACATAAAGTAGGGCGGTAGCCGATAGGTTATTAGCATTTGCGGGGGGGGGGATTTACAGCTGACCATGACAAGGGAATGTTAACGATTTAAACCGCATCACAAGTTTCATGGCTTCTTCGGTTGTTATTTCATAATTCCATCTCTGTTCTGCTTTTAGAGATATCCTGTCCAGCTGTTTGGCTCAGACTCAGAGTCTGGTCTGTCTTTCTTTTCTCTGAACATGCTCCATTCTGTCCGTTCTCTCTCTTCTCTCTGAACATGCTCCAGCATATCAATCTATCTTCCTCAAAACTAGAGCACACCTGACAGAAAGCAGGGTTGCCATGTTCACGGTTTTCATGCTATTGGGATACTTTGAAAATAACGTTGCGGGTGAAAGTGCATTGGTCGCAGGGTTTTGGGCGTCTTCTAAATTGCACCGCGGCTGACATGGAATTTATATATATGTTGTATGATCTATTCATTTCACTGTGACCTGCTGTTGCTGACTTTCAGGCAATGAGGCAGGCTGCTGTTGCTGAGTGAGTGGTGGCGGGCGGGAGCTTCATATACAGTCATTGGAAGGGAGGAGCGGGCTGTGTTTGTGTGTTGTACTGTTGAGACTGAGAGAGCGCTTCTGCTGCAGCTGGCAGCCGAGTCACATCAGCGAGAGGAGAGCAGTACGCGCACACAAGTGAGGTGTGGTTCAACGACAAAACAGCACTAGCTAGCTGCATACTTCTCCCTACCAAATTGTTCTTTGTATTCTGACCGCCCCCAGTCCTACCAATCATTACAGCCAACGCAGCAAGGGAGAGAAACTGAGAATGAATCATCCAACAGTTTCAGAGCGAGGAAGAGAGGATTGACCAATGTGCTTCTAATTTTTCAATTCAAAGGGGTTTATTGGCATGGGAAACATGTTTACATCGCCGAAACAATTTAACTAGATGATAAACCAAAGCGGGGGAAAAATAAGACCAGTAACCATTAAACTCAGAAAAGTTCCAAAATACAGTGTTGTAAGGATGTGCAAATTAGTTAAAGTACAAAGGGGAAAATAAATCAACATAAATATGGGTTGTATTTACAATGTGTTTGTTCTTCACTGGTTGCCCTTTTCTTGTGGCAACTGGTCACAAATCTTGCTGCTGTGATGGCACACTGTGGTATTTCACCCAGTAGATATGGGAGTTTATCAAAATTGGATTTGTTTTCAAATTCTTTGTGGATCTGTATAATCTGAGGGAAACATGTGTCTCTAATATTGTCATACATTTGGCAGGAAGTTAGGAAGTGCAGCTCAGTTTTCCACCTCATTTTGTGGGCAGTGTGCACATAGCCGGTCTGCCTACAGCGGCCTCTCAATAGCAAGGCTATGCTCACTGGGTCTGTACATAGTCAAAACTTTCTTTAATTTTGGGTTAGTCACAGTGGTCAGGTATTATTTTGTGTATTTCTCTATTGTTTTAGTTATTCACCATAGTCAAAATCAAATAAAATTTTATTTGTCACATACACATGGTTAGCAGATGTTAATGCGAGTGTAGCGAAATGCTTGTGCTTCTAGTTCCGACAATGCAGTAATAACCAACAAGTAATCTAGCTAACAATTCCAAAACTACTACCTTATAGACACAAGTGTAAGGGGATAAAGAATATGTACATAAAGATATATGAATGAGTGATGGTACAGAGCGGCATAGGCAAGATACAGTAGATGGTATTGAGTGCAGTATATACATATGAGATGAGTATGTAAACAAAGTGGCATAGTTAAAGTGGCTAGTGATACATGTATTACATAAAGATGCAGTAGATGATATAGAGTACAGTATATACGTATACATATGAGATGAATAATGTAGGGTATGTAAACATTATATTAGGTAGCATTGTTTAAAATGGCTAGTGATATATTTTACATAATTTCCCATCAATTCCCATTATTAGAGTGGCTGGAGTTGAGTCAGTGTGTTGGCAGCAGCCACTCAATGTTAGTGGTGGCTGTTTAACAGTTTGATGGCCTTGAGATAGAAGCTGTTTTTCAGTCTCTCGGTCCCAGCTTTGATGCACCTGTACTGACCTCGCCTTCTGGATGATAGCGGGGTGAATAGGCAGTGGCTCGGGAGGTTGTTGTCCTTGATGATCTTTATGGCCTTCCTGTGACATCGGGTGGTGTAGGTGTCCTGGAGGGCAGGTAGTTTGCTCCCGGTGATGCGTTGTGCAGACCTCACTACCCTCTGGATAGCCTTACGGTTGTGGGCGGAGCAGTTACCGTACCAGGCTCTCGATTGTGCATCTGTAGAAGTTTGTGAGTGCTTTTGGTGACAAGCCCAATTTCTTCAGCCTCCTGAGGTTGAAGAGGCGCTGCTGCTCCTTCTTCACGATGCTGTCTGTGTGGGTGGACCAATTCAGTTTGTCTGTGATGTGTACGCCGAGGAACTTAAAACTTACTACCCTCTCCACTACTGTTCCATCGTTGTGGATAGGGGGGTGTTCCCTCTGCTGTTTCCTGAAGTCCACAATCATCTCCTTAGTTTTGTTGACGTTGAGTGTGAGGTTATTTTCCTGACACCACACTCCGAGGGCCCTCACCTCCTCCCTGTAGGCCGTCTCGTCGTTGTTGGTAATCAAGCCTACCACTGTTGTGTCGTCCGCAAACTTGATGATTGAGTTGGAGGCATGCGTGGCCACGCAGTCGTGGGTGAACAGGGAGTACAGGAGAGGGCTCAGAACTCACCCTTGTGGGGCCCCAGTGTTGAGGATCAGCGGGGTGGAGATGTTGTTGCCTACCCTCACCACCTGGGGGCGGCCCGTCAGGAAGTCCAGTACTCAGGTAGGGTGGAGGTGATATGGTCCTTGACTAGTCTCTCAAAGCTCTTCATGATGACGGAAGTGAGTGCTACGGGGCGGTAGTCGTTTAGCTCAGTTACCTTAGCTTTCTTGGGAACAGGGACAATGGTGGCCCTCTTGAAGCATGTGGGTACAACAGACTGGGATAGGGATTGATTGAATATGTCCGTAAACACACCAGCCAACAGGTCTGCGCATGCTCTGAGGGCGCGGCTGGGGATGCCGTCTGGGCCTGCAGCCTTGTGAGGGTTGACACGTTTAAATGTTTTCCTCTCGTCGGCTGCAGTGAAGGAGAGTCTGCATGTTTTGGTTGCGGGCCGTGTCGGTGGCACTGTATTGTCCTCAAAGCGGGCAAAAAAGTTATTTAGTCTGCCTGGGAGCAAGACATCCTGGTCCGTGACAGGGCTGGTTTTCTTTTTGTAATCCGTGATTGACTGTAGACCCTGCCACATACCTCTTGTGTCTGAGCCGTTGAATTGAGATTCTACTTTGTCTCTATACTGACGCTTAGCTTGTTTGATTGCCTTGCGGAGGGAATAGTTACACTGTTTGTATTCGGTCATGTATTCGGTCATGTTTCCGGTCACCTTGCCCTGATTAAAAGCAGTGGTTCGCGCTCAGAATTTCTGGGTCTCTATGTTTTTGGTTGGATACGTTTCTCAAAAAAAAAATCTTAGGTTTTCACATGCTTCATCAAACCATTTGTCATTGTTGTTAATTGTCTTAGGTTGTCTGCTTGAAATATTTAGACTTGATAGGGAAGCTGAGAGGTCTAATATATTGTTTAGGTTTTCTACTGCCAAGATTACACCTTCACTATTACAGTGAAACGTTCTGTCCAGGAAGTTGTCTAAAAGGGATTGCATTTTTTGTTGCCTAATTGTTTTTTGGTAGGTTTCTACACTCATTTCCTTCCATCTATAGCATTTAATATTATGTAGTTCCTTTGGCTTTGATGCCTCATGATTGAGTATTGCTCTGTTCAAGTAGACAGTGATTTTGCCGTCAGTGGGCTGATCACTCTGAGAGACTCTGGGTTGAGGTCAGTGATACATTACTACTGCCAAGGGATGAGCTGTAGGTGTACCTACTGTAAGAGTCCCCCCATGCGACAGAGCGGCAGGAGTTGTGACCTGTTTTTGTTGGTTGTTTTGTCATAGTTGTGTCTAGGGGGGCATATTTGGGAGGGAATGCTGTCAACTCCAGGTAGGTGTGTTGGGCCAGGTAGACATTAGGTTTTGAGGCACAGTCCTGGGAAATGCTTGCATTCACCTGCTGTATGGTGGCAGGGTGAAATACTTTTTTTAAAGGTAGCAGGGTGGAGATGACCACTTGTGTGTTGGGGAAAGTGGAAGAAGCCTTTTCAATCGCTCCATTGAGTGCTGTGGCCACCCTTTCCTGCTGGGACCTCAGGTCGTTTGTGCCGGGGGAATTAGGATGTGGCTGGGGGACCCTAGTCTGTCTCTTGACAACAGCTCGAGGGCATACCTAGTGTTTGTGCGCCAGTTTAGCCACTTTGTGTTTGGGTTAAAGTGTATTCTCTTGAATGTATTTCTCATTTGAGTCCATGAGGAGCACAATCTCTGGGTTTGTGTGTCCTAGGTGGATGTGTGGGAGTTGTCAGGAGGGCTATCGGGGAAGCTGACAGGGGGGCTGTTAGGAGGGGTTGGGTTCTGTTGGGTTGGTGGGTCCTGTGTTGTCTGTCCCATTTTGGTATTGAGGTTGTGGTCCAGGTCTGAGGTCGGCTGTTCTGCTGGCTTCCTCTCCTCCTTCAGTGCAGTTAGCTGGGGTGTGTTCCTCTCCTCCTTCAGTGCAGTTAGCTGGGGTGTGTTCCTCTCCTCCTTCAGTGCAGTTAGCTGGGCTGTGTTCCTCTCCTCCTTCAGTGCAGTTAGCTGGGGTGTTCCTCTCCTCCTTCAGTGCAGTTAGCTGGGCTGTGTTCCTCTCATCCTTCAGTGCAGTTAGCTGGGGTGTGTGTTCCTCTCTCTCCTCCTTCAGTGCAGTTAGCTGGGGTGTGTGTTCCCCTCTCTCCTCCTTCAGTGCAGTTAGCTGGGCTGTGTGTTCCTCTCTCTCCTCCTTCAGTGCTGTTAGCTGGGCTGTGTGTTCCTCTCTCTCCTCCTTCAGTGCAGCTAGCTGGGCTGTGTGTTCCTCTCCCCCTTCAGTACAGTTAGCTGGGGTGTGTTCCTCTCCTCCTTCAGTGCAGTTAGCTGGGTTGTGTGTTCCTCTCATCCTTCAGTGCAGCTAGCTGGGCTGTGTCCCTCTCCTCCTTCAGTGCAGTTAGCTGGGCTGTGTTCCTCTCCTCCTTCAGTGCAGCTAGCTGGGCTGTGTTCCTCACCTTCTTCAGTGCAGTTAGCTGGGGTGTGTGTTCCTCACCTCCTTCAGTTCAGTTAGCTGGGATGTGTGTTCCTCTCTCTCCTCCTTCAGTGCAGTTAGCTGGGGTGTGTGTTCCCCTCTCTCCTCCTTCAGTGCAGTTAGCTGGGCTGTGTTCCTCTCCTCCTTCAGTGCAGCTAGCTGGGCTGTGTTCCTCTCCTCCTTCAGTGCAGTTAGCTGGGCTGTGTTCCTCTCATCCTTCAGTGCAGTTAGCTGGGGTGTGTGTTCCTCTCTCTCCTCCTTCAGTGCAGTTAGCTGGGGTGTGTGTTCCCCTCTCTCCTCCTTCAGTGCAGTTAGCTGGGCTGTGTGTTCCTCTTTCTCCTCCTTCAGTGCTGTTAGCTGGGCTGTGTTCCTCTCCTCCTTCAGTGCAGTTAGCTGGGCTGTGTGTTCCTCTCTCTCCTCCTTCAGTGCAGCTAGCTGGGGTGTGTTCCTCTTCCCCTTCAGTGCAGTTAGCTGGGGTGTGTTCCTCTCCTCCTTCAGTGCAGTTAGCTGGGTTGTGTGTTCCTCTCATCCTTCAGTGCAGCTAGCTGGGCTGTGTTCCTCACCTCCTTCAGTGCAGTTAGCTGGGCTGTGTTCCTCACCTCCTTCAGTGCAGTTAGCTGGGGGGTGTGTTCCTCTCCTCCTTCAGTGCAGTTAGCTGGGGTGTGTGTGTTCCTCTCCTCCTTCAGTGCAGTTAGCTGGGCTGTGTGTTCCTCTCCTCCTTCAGTGCTGTTAGCTGGGGTGTGTTCCCCTCCTCCTTCAGTGCAGTTAGCTGGGGTGAGTGTTCCTCTCCTCCTTCAGTGCAGCTAGCTGGGCTTTGTTCCTCACCTCCTTCAGTGCAGCTAGCAGGGCTGTGTACCTCTCCTCCTTCAGTGCAGCTAGCTGGGCTGTGTTCCTCTCTTCCTTCAGTTCAGTTAGCTGGGGTGTGTGTTCCTCTCCTCCTTCAGTGCAGCTAGCTGGACTGTGTTCCTCTCCTCCTTCAGTACAGTTAGCTGGGCTGTGAGTTCCTCTCTCTCCTCCTTCAGTGCAGCTAGCTGGGCTGTGTTCCTCTCCCCCTTCAGTGCAGTTAGCTGGGGTGTGTTCCTCTCTTCCTTCAATGCAGTTAGCTGGGTTGTGTGTTCCTCTCATCCTTCAGTGCAGCTAGCTGGGCTGTGTGTCCCTCTCCTCCTTCAGTGCAGTTAGCTGGGCTGTGTTCCTCTCCTCCTTCAGTGCAGCTAGCTGGGCTGTGTTCCTCACCTCCTTCAGTGCAGTTAGCTGGGGGGTGTGTTCCTCTCCTCCTTCAGTGCAGTTAGCTGGGGTGTGTGTGTTCCTCTCCTCCTTCAGTGCAGTTAGCTGGGCTGTGTGTTCCTCTCCTCCTTCAGTGCTGTTAGCAGGGCTGTGTACCTCTCCTCCTTCAGTGCAGCTAGCTGGGCTGTGTTCCTCTCTTCCTTCAGTGCAGTTAGCTGGGGTGTGTGTTCCTCTCCTCCTTCAGTGCAGCTAGCTGGACTGTGTTCCTCTCCTCCTTCAGTACAGTTAGCTGGGCTGTGAGTTCCTCTCTCTCCTCCTTCAGTGCTGTTAGCTGGGCTGTGTGTTCCTCTCTCTCCTCCTTCAGTGCTGTTAGCTGTGCTGTTAGCTGGGCTGTGTGTTCCTCTCTCTCCTCCTTCACTGCTGTTAGCTGGGCTGTGTGTTCCTCTCTCTCCTCCTTTAGTGCTGTTAGCTGGGCTGTGTGTTCCTCTCTCTCCTCCTTCAGTGCTGTTAGCTGGACTCTCCTCTTGGGGCTCCTCGTTTGAGGATGAGGTGTGATGAGACTCACTTAGTATGGGTGAGTCGTCACCAAGAGAGAGCTTTTCCTGCTGTGCTCTCTAATTAATTCTGTAAAAGTCCCGCTGAAACTGCATAAGGATGCCCTGCACCATTACCGTCCCAGATTTGTACATGTTGACAGAGGTTGTTTCAATTTCCTCAATGTCTATAACCTCTTTCTTGACATAGGGGTAGCGTGCTCTCATAGCACTGAGCCATGTCAGGGGATGGTCTGTGTGGAAAATTAAGTTGCGTACATTTCCCTCTTCGTAGCAGTCAGTAAATAGTGTCTCTGGATTGTACTTAAAAACCTCTACAGGATCGGTGTCCCGTCCTCGGGACGGTTAAGCTAACGTAGACTGTGATTAGCATGAGGTTGCAAGAAATAAAAATCCCAGGACATAGACATGTCTGTTATGGGCAGAAAGCTTAAATTCTTGTTAATCTAACTGCACTGTCCAATTTCCAGTAGCAATTACAGTGAAAGAATCCCATGATATTGTTTGAGGAGAGTGCAGAATTATGAACTTAAAAATGTATGAATAAATCAATTAGGCACATTTGGGCAGTCTTGATACAACATTTTGAATAGATATGCAATAGTTCACTGGATCACTCTAAAACTTTTGCACACACAGTGCTGCCATCTATTGGCCAAAGTCTAAATTGCGTCTCGTCTAGAATGATTCATTATGGCCTTTCTCTTGCATTTCAAAGATGATGGTACAAAAAAGAGACTAATGTGTTATATTCTATATTAATTTAACATTTTAACACACTTCAAAGTGTTTATTTTCAAATGGGTTCCAAGAATATGCATATCCTTGCTTCAGGGACTGAGCTACAGGCAGTTAGATTTGGGTATGTCATTTCAGGTGAAAATTGAAAAAAAATGGTCAGATCCAGATTTATTAAGGGGCTTCTTTTTGTACTTATTGTGTGCAGTGTTATTTTTTTTATATTCAAGGTGACCTCTGCACAGGGGGAAGCCATGGAGCAGGGAGCTTCAAAGGCCTCTGCATTTGGGTGGGGGAGGCTATGAAACGCTGCTGCCATTGTGGGCTCAAGAGTTCACACATCTCACTTCACACTTCAGTGCTAATTGAAGTTGCAGCCGGGTCTCTTCTGTCCTAGCAGCTTGGTAGCTTAGTAGACTTTTTTTTTTTTAAACTTAGCTTTACATAACAAAATGACTTAGTTATTGTAACTTTTGGGCTTCAGAAGTAGCTTTAGACTGAACATTACTCACTCAGTTTGGGTTTGGATGGTATTTTGGTTTGCTATACGTTTCTTCTTGATAGTCCTTATAGTAAGAATGAACATATGGAGAAACACAAGAGAAATGCTGCTCTATTTTCTAATGTAAGGACATCGTTTGACACAGGAACTACATTTGTACGAGAGAATAACACAGTTAAACAATCAGAGTTACAGACGGCTGCACATATTGCATGCCACTCCAGCATAGCAACTGTAGATCACCTGCGTGCTGTTGAAGACATTGCAAAGATAGGAATCAATGTCCACAGAACAATATGCACAGTGCTCATAAACGCAGTTACAGGGCCCGCAGTGCATGAGGAACTAATAAAGGACCTTGGGAATGAGGCTCACTCGTTGATTATTGATGCAAGTACTGATGTCGCAACCGAGAAGCAACTGTGTGTGGGGGGGATAAGATGACACAGCATGAAACTTTCTCAAATCACGAGCAACATTCCAGCTGGAGATTCACTGACCATTGCCAATGCCTTGTTCAAGTTTCTTAATGACAAATGAATGATACATTGCCCATTGACAACTGCATCGGTCGAGCCACAGGTGGATGCAACACAGTGTGTGGCAAAAACAATTTTGTCCTGACAAAACGTCAAGCACGTAATCCGAATATCGTCTACATAAAATGTGTCCTTCCCTGCAACTCTGTGCCTCCAAAGCAGTGAATGCTCTTCCATACATTTTTTTATTATATGGCGTCACAGACACATACATGGTTCTCCAATGATATGGCATAAGGGGGCGACGAGCGGATAAGAGGCGATCCGTAATTTCGATTAAGACATTAATGAGCGAGCTAGGATGGACATAGTTATATTGACTATTTGTTCAGTACTTTTGAAATGTACAGCAACAGAATTCAGAACATGGGCCGTTCTTACAGTATTCTCCTTGTACACCAAGTCAGAACTGTAGGATAAATAATGGGGGCCTATAAGCAGACAATGAAAGCTCTTACAATATTTGATGATAACAGTTCTCTAAAACAGATTACATCTGCACCACCAAGTCAGAACAGTAGATGAAATTAAGAGGGGAAAAGGGGCCAAATTATTAGGGTGAGGTACTTGGGCTACTAACAGCTAACTAACTACACAACATACACTTAGTATTACTTTCTTAGCTACAGTATACATATCTCCCTGGCATATTATATTTATGCAGCAGCATAGAAGACATTTTTGGACTCACCTTGTTGTGCTGTGCTCACTTGAACAGGAAGGTGGCGTGGCAGTCCTTCGTAGGAATATTTGTCATCAAACTTTGTCATCAAAGTCGAATCATGATGACGTCAGTGATCTTCAGGTGGTCGGCGCTCTAGAAAGAGGCCAGAGTTACAATTCCGAGTTGGATGACCATTCAAAACATATTTTCCCAGTCTGAGCTTGTTTTTTTCCTGAGTTCCCAGTTGTCTTGAACTCACTGAAGTCCGAGTTTCCAGTTGTTTTGAGAGCGGCAGAAGTAATGCTGGAATGACTGCATGGCCAATGTTGAATGTTTATCCTTTTACGCTTGGAAAAGAGACCCTTAAACCCAGACTTGGGACCACACACCCACTCCACTGAATAGCAGGCTCATGATGCTTGCAGTTAGCCACTGATTCCATCCAAACCACTCATTGTTGAATTTGCGATTTCCAACTTGTTGTGTAATGTGTATGTCCAATGGCTGATGAGCACCGATATGTTTTATCTATAATTTATCTTCATATGACAAGGATTGAAAAGGATTTGCCAGTAGATTGTCGACTTGATTAATGATGATGACAGCTAGCTACTGTAGATATAATGTGATTTGACATCATTTTATCTGTGGCCAATGACCTTGAGCCTTTTTGAATGGGCACCTCTAATGTAACTCTATGGCAGCACCCGAGGAGCTTGAATTTTCGAGCTCTACCCTTAGATATGGAGGTGACGTAGAGTCCCCCTGAGTGACAGAACAGTGAGCTAATCACGGCGCAACTAGAGAACAATACGCTAGTTGCCCCACCACCACAGAAAGCACTGAGCTAGGCTGAAACACCTGCATTTTGGAGCTGCCTTACTCAAGAAAGCAAGAAAGAGACCAAGTTTTACATACGGCTTTATTAATAAGTCAATTATATTTTTGCATAATATTTTTTACATAGTTTGCAATCTGCGATGTGGTACATATTAATGTCAAAATAACATGCAGAACAGGCAACCCCCCCCCCCCCCCCAAAAAAAACTTTTCTGGCTAGACTCCAGGAAAACTATTATCTGATGAAATGACCTTCTACTGCTCTCTTGTGGAGCAAGTCATGGTGCCTCAACGATTCCACACCAGGAGCAAACTCATGGAATTCGACTTGACAGATAAGCATCGCCTGCCGCTCGAGGCTGTGGACTTCGGGGTTCAGTTCCGCCTTGCTCTCTCTGAAGGCAGAGGAATAGACCCACAAATAGTACAGGACATGAGAACCCGGTGCAGAGACTACATGGTAGTCCTGACAACGGAGATCAAGAAGAGACTTCCGGAAAACATCAAACAACTGGAGGCACTCACTCAAGTCTCTCTCTCTGAGTATTCTGCTCAGTAGCGTCAAGCCACATCTAGATGCTCCCATTCCCCCCCCCCCAAAAAAATGTGTTTAGCAGATGTTATTGCGGGTGTAGCGAAATGCTTGTGTTTCTAGCTCCGACAGTGCAGTAATATCTAACAACTAATATCTAACAATTTCACAACATATACCCAATACACACAAATCTAGGTAAAGGAATGGAATTAAGAATATTTAGATAAACGGACGAGCAATGTCAGAGCGACAGACTAAGATACAGTAGAATAGAACACAGTATATACATAAGAGATGAGTAGTACAAAATATGTAAACATTATTAAAGTGACTAGTGTTCCATTATTAAAGTGGCCAGTTATTTAAAGTCTATGTATATTGGGCAGCAGCCTCTAATGTGCTAGTGATGGCTATTCAACAGTCCAATGGCCTTGAGATAGAAGCTGTTTTTCAGTCTCTCAGTCCCAGCTTTGATGCACCTGTACTGACCTCGCCTTCTGGATGATAGCAGGGTGATCAGGCAGTTCTTATCTGATAGAAAAGAGGTAACAGACTGTAAATAGTTTGGATCCCTGGAACAAAAAAATAACAGACAGAGTAGAGTGGCAGTTCACAGCAGGAGGAGAGTGCTCTGGATAAGGGCAGGGAGTTTGCTGAACACAAGAAAAAAAGCAAGGTGAGCAACTTTTTGTAAGTGTTATTTTTGGGTCTGCACACACACACTTCCTTCGGCCATCTTTCCGTAAAGTCTCATTTACCCCTGTTTCTCTAACTCATCCCTCATCTCTCTGTCCGTTGTAGCCTTGCTACTGTTATTTTATTGTTGCTCCTTAATTTTTTTATTTTTTTTTTACTTCAGTTTATTTTAGTGAATACTTTCTTAACACTTTCTTAACCCTTATTTTCTTAAAACTGCATTGTTGATTAAGGGCTTGTAAGTAAATATTTCACTGTAAGGTCTACGACACCTGTTGTATTTGGCCTACAAATACAATTTGATTTGATTTGGCTGGGACATCAGGCTGCAACCACACATGAATTTACATTTATTATGGAATAAAAGAAGCCAAAAAGCAAACTGATGGGGCTGTGAGATTTGTATAGTCCAGTTTGAAGGAATACAATTATTTTAGAGCAATGTGACTTGTATTAACACTATTTCACAATGATTAACATTGTGAAAACACCATTTCAGAAGAATGCTTTCTGGGAAAAAAACATACCTCTTAACCATTCACTTTCCATCACTTCTATAGTTAAAATTACATATTTTGGGGTGATTGACCAATAATAAAGGGAGAAATGAAGAGAATAAGGTAAAGCTATTTGACCATAAGTATTTAGAATGTAATTATGGAGACACCTATTGGATAAATGTGAAAACTTTTCCAAAAAAAAAACACATTTGGCCTACTTTTCAGGCCTTGTGGGTCGGTTTTGAGTCATCATTGTGCAAAAAAATGGACCCTGACCTGGCAACACTCACAGTGAATCAGCTCAGGTGTCCAGGAGCAACACCCAACTTTACAAACTCTGCCTTGAACTACCTAGACTTACTCATATCCTCATCAAACTCGATGCATAATGTCAATATCAAAATGATAACATAGGCTACAGATATCAGTAAAATAAGCATGACTATCACGAGTAAAAAGCTCACTATTGCAATAAAGAAGTATGCTTTTGAGCGGAACCACATGGCTCGCTATCATGATAGGACGGTAGCCTACCTTGGATCGCAGCCATTTGATCTCTTTGCTGGGGTCCGGGTCGGTGGGCATACCGATGGAGGTCTGGTACCGGGGAGAAGGTTGGGTCAGAACAGCGAACCGGACTTCTAGGACAGCCACATAGTTCTGGTCCCGAAATGACACCGGGTTGGCAATGGACCCAGGTGCGACCTGCTGAGCCTCCGTTTTCAGTGGCAGTTGAGATGAATTTAGAAAAGAAGGCCTAGCAAATATAATCAGATTGAACCAACATTCCTATCTCGATTTGTTCGTCTAAACTCAGTTTTGGGGAATTGTGCAACAAACAAACCCAGTTCATAACACATGCCCACCCACCAGGGAGTTAGTCAGCTGAAGTAATGACATGGTGCCAGGAGTTTACTGTATTCTTTGTCGTCGATTTGCATAATTTTTCGAGGGTTAGTTAATCCCATATCGATGAAATGTGTGATGGCCTATAAACTGCTGTTTATTAAAACGTCCTGCTCTCTCTTTCAAACACACATACACGTTCCTCTTCTTCCTTTAAACACATTCTTTCACAATTCTTCTTCCACACATTGCCTATATTTAGCTCAAACGGTCCTCTCCATCAAACCAGTTAATGCGGGGGTGTATGATGTGAGCACCTTTTCGCAGTGAGCGCCTTTTCGACTGCAATCGATAGTAGAATGCTATATTTAGTCACCAGATGGCGATCTGTCTCTGCAAGATGGGCGATACGGAACTAGAGTACAATTTCGAAGCACTACAAACGCCAAGAGACAACAAAGCGGAAAAATGTGATATCATCCGCAAATGTTACTTGGAAAGGAGAGATACAGTATGCCTACGAATATGTCTAGGCCATTTTTAATTTCCTTCTATGACTATAGCCTGTTCGTCATCTATAGGCAGTGGTGGAAAAAAAGTACTAAACGATCATACTTGAGTAGAAGTAAAGATACCTTAATAGAAAATACTCAGTAAAAAAAGTCACCCAGTAAAATACTAAAACGTTTCTGGGTTAAAATATACTTTAGTATCAAAAGTAAATGTAATTGCTAAAATATACTTAAGTATCAAATACAAATCATTTCACATTCCTTATATTAAGCAAAACAGATGGCACGATTTAATTTTTTCATGTTTTATTTACGGATAGCCAGGGGCACACTCCAAGACACAAATAATTTACAAACGAAGCATTTGTGTTTAGTGAGTCTGACAGATAACAGGTAGTAGGGATGACCAGGGATGTTGTCTTGATGTGTGTGAATTATACCGTTTCCCTGTCCTGCTAAGCATTCGAAATGTAACGAGTACTTTTGTGTGTCAGGGAAAATGTATGCACTAAAAAGTACAGTATATTCTTTAGGAATGTCGTGGAGAAAAAGTCAAAGTTGTCAAATATAAATAGTAAAGTACAGATACCCCCCAAAAACGGCGTAAGTAGCACTTTCAAGTATTTTTACTTAAGTACTTTACACCACTGTCTATAGGCCTACATGCAGGAACTATTAATCTAGCCTTTAGCATCACAGTCAGTACCTCACCAGTGGGTTGGGGGGTGGATGCATAGAGCAGGTGATGGGGGGCTTAGTGGGCCATTTTGGGAATTGTAGAAAAATAGGGAAAGGGGGGGTGAAAGGAGAAGATGGATACATTTGGTAGGGGTAAAAGGCAGTTCAAATTTGGTTCAAATTCAGCTGTTGAATTTCAGATGACTCAATACAGGGCAATACATGTAATGATATATTGCTGGGTTGAGCTGATACAGCCCCTAGGGTGTGTGTGGTGTGTTTGTTTTTTAGCGGAAAAGAGACACAGAGAGGAGGGCCCCATCCTGGTACATGTGTATTATGTCTCCTGGGCCCAGTGATGTCTGTTTTTCCACCCTCGGCTAGACCACAGCTGTCGCACTAACTCACCTCATACAGAACTGTCAGCTGAACCAGAATCCAGAGAGACCGAGAGACAAAGGTGGAGAAATAGAGTCACGTTACACATATGTCTACTACGCTCCCTTTCTGTCCCGAGGTGGATGGACTGTTGCCACGGGCAACCGGGCAACCTGTGTGTAGTCGCATAAAGACAAACAGGAGGCTGTATGTGAAGCAAAGCTTCCATTTATAGCTGCATCAGGAGAAATGACAAGAGCATAAATGTTTGTGTGTGACAGAGCACGGAGGGTAACCAGAGGTAGAAGGAGGCAGAGTGTGAGACAGAGTTACTAGAGAAAGCGCGAGGGAGGGAGGAATGGAGCAAAGGAGGGAGGGAGGGAGCGAGGGAACGTAGTGGAGGAGGCGGCGAGTGCGTGTTGATGCTGTACGTGGCGTCAGTATGATAAGAATAGAGACGGTGAGTGCAGCGCAGCTGAGACCTCACCTTCAATCCCTCACCGGGGCAGGCCGTACTCACCGTGTGTGTGTGAGGCTGGGTTGTATTTATAAACACAGAAATAATTTTACATTATCAAAGCAGATTCATGTTTGCGAAGATTTATTTTCGGATACATTTCATTGCGTTCTTCATTTTAATTTCCAGAGCTTCAAATACATTTTCACTATTTCAGCTGTTGGGCAATACCACCTCATTATTTGAGTTTTAAGAAATACTTGGCTGTAAAACTGAAAATACCTGTGTACACATCAAATACATTAGTAGTGACACTAACTCCAGAGGTACTATCCATGAAAATTTATGTAAAGCACTATTAGCACAATATGGCAGTAGAGAATGACAGTGGTGTATAGTGTGGTGACAAAGTTCAGGGATTGTGTGTGTGTGTGTGTGTGTGTGTGTGGACGCCGACAGAAGCATGATGTTATCATATGGTTCTGGTCAGACAGAATGCCCCTGCAGTGCCCACGCGGAGACCCCGTTTGCAGAGCACACTCACACGGTCAGGAGACGGAGCAGCCACTGTAAAAAAAACAAAAAAAAACAGCAAAGAGAGGAGCAACCAGGGTTAGAGGGCATTAGTAAAGGTATAGCATATATATAAGGTATAGCATATATATATATATAAAGGTTAGGGTCAGGGACAAGGTATAAGTTAGGCTTGAGGATATGGTCTGGCACAGGACGGGGTAGGGTCAGGTTATGATTCATGTTTAGGGTCATGGTTACTGTCAAGATAGGGTTATGGCTAGGGTAAGTGTTGAACAGGAATGTGGACATTATGCTAGGGTTGTGGGTGAGGTTAGGGTTGAACCGGGATGTGGACATTGAGTTAGGGTTGAGGGTAAGGATATGGTTGAACCCGGATGTGGACATGAAGTTCGGGTTAGGGCCAGGGTTTTGGTTGATTTCATAGTCAAGGATGACTCACGGCATTGATTCCCACATCTTTGACCTCTGGGTTGCTCTCTGATTTATACAGGGCTGGGGAGAGGGGGCACAAACACACACAATATTAGGGCAGAACGTCATAACCGACAACAAAACATAACTCGCCTAGCTGTGTGCGTGCGTGTGTGTTGACATACCGAATAGCTTGCGCAGCCTGGTGACACAGGCCACAAAGCCATGGAAAGGCAGATGCGGCTCCCCAGAGCCAAACCTCTCCCACAGCAGCTGTATGACCTGGCCATCACACTGCACCCCTAGCAGGAGCGAGAGGGGAGGAGAGAGAAATGGGTTATTATCCATTCAAGAATGGAGTATGTATATATATATATATATATATATATATATATATATATATATATATATATATATAATATAGAGAGAGAGAGAGAGAGAGAGAGATATATAGAGAGAGAGAGATATGGAAATATGGTGTAGAGTACGAACTTGCAGCCTGGAGGGCCAGACTAAGCTCAAAGGGGCTCATGGTCCCTGAAGAGTCCTGATCAAACTTGAAGAAGATGGACTGAAAGAGAGAGAGCGTGAGAGGTCAATGACAGATGGTTGAGTAACTGTAGCTAAGTAATATTACTAATTATAAACCAGGTATTTTGTGTCCTCGATGCTGATTGGCCGAAACAGCATTTCAGCTGTGTGTATATCAGACAATATACCATGGGTATGAAGCAAAAATACTATTTATGTTGGTAACCAGTTTATAAAAGCAATAAGGCACCTCTGGGGTTTGTGGTATAAGGCCAATATACCACGGCTAAGGGCTGTATCCAGGCACTCCGCTTCACATTGTGCATAAGATCAGCCCTTATAAACTGGTTGCCAACGTAATTAGAGCAGTAAAAATTAATGTTTTGTCATACCCATGGTATACGGTCTGATCTACCAAAGCGTTCAGCCAATCAGCATTCAGGGTTGATTGTCAGTTTATAATGGCCAATATACCACAACCCCTCTGGCTTTATTGCTTAACACCTTGGGGCTTGTCCCTCTAGCACAGTCGTACCTGCAGACTGCGAAGAGAGGCCAGCACAGGCTCTGTCTGCTCTCGGGTCAGACTGCTACGCCCCCCAGTCTGACAGGTGGGTTAGGGATAGCTCTCAGACACAGACAGAGGTGTTTAAAAGTACCAGGGCCCGTATCCACAAAGCATATCAGAGTATGAGTGCTGATCTAGGATCAGTTTAGCATTTTAGATCACAATGAATAAGATTAAATGGACAAATCCTAGATCAGCACTCCTGCTCTTAGATGCTTTGTGGATACGGCCCTGGCAAGAAGAATAAAGGCATTGAGATGTATGGGGTAAGGTTGTGACAACTGGCCAAATGAAAGGATACTTCCTCTCCAAAGATGAGCTGTCTGCATGTCTCCAGTGGCAGCTGGTAGTCTTTCTCCAAAACTGAGAGAGGGGGAGAGGGGAGGAGTGAAAGTGGCAGATGATTTTAATGCTATATTAGCTATGAGGTTATGCCTAGAGAAGTCATCTCTTTTTAGCCCAAAAAGTTTGTCTACCTGATAGAGGAAACCTTGCTACTCTGCTCCCACCTACTGGCTATTACTGGTACTGCATTGTAAGAATATTCCCCACAATAGGACCAACGTACAAATGGTGGTACCCTTCATCACAGCAGTTTAGGGAGTTCAGCGACACGGTTTGACTAAATTAACCTTAGAAATGAAAACCTGAGCTCATGAAGGACCGAACCTGAGTTAACCAGCTTCATGAACTCCTTAGCATTCAGCTTGTCGTCCTGCCAGGGAGAGAGAGAACAGGAGGTCAAGACTGTCTAAGGGAGATAATTATCTTCTATGGTTTGAGTTATATTTTGAGATGAGAGAATTCCTACAGGCCCCGCCATCTCATCAAAGGTCTTCTGTACTCTCTTGCGATCCTCTGCTAAGACTGGTGGCATTGACATTACCTGTGAAGGACACGGACACACACACACACACACACACACACACACACACACACACACACACAGTGACAGTTGGCTTGCTGAACTGGAGAGCGGTAGTGCAGTAGAAGTATGCTTCTGTAAGGTCCAACGCACCATGATGAAGCCAGTGGAGCAGGTGAAATCTTTGGTCCTGGAATACAAGGAGGAGCTCCATCAGTCTCAACGCAATATGAGATTGTCATGAACTGTCATCATCGGCAGCATCATCGTCACCCGCCCCCACCCATCCCCTTCTGTACCCCAGATTGTTGCCGGTCTTGGAATAGACGCGGAGGAAGAATTCCGCAGGCTGGTTGGGACTGTAGGTGGAAGCCAGAATCACATAGTTTCCCGGGTCCAGCCTCACCTCCCTCCACACAGCCCTACGGCGACAAATGACAAGAAGAAGAGATGAGATACAACTTTGTAGACTGTTTTCATGAACATGTGACACAGTATTTGCAGGGAGGTACAATACCTCAGGGGCTGGTACTTCCCAGAACTCCCCACAGGCTGCTGGGAGGAGAAGAAGCTCTGGTCCAGACACAGGCCCCGAAGCTACAAGAGGGGGAGTGGGGAGGAGAGGAGAGGGGAAGATAGGAGAGGAGAGAGAGGAAGAAGGCAGATATAGAAAAGAGGGAGAGGTGGAGGTAGTGGTTGGAGAGAGAGGGGGGCAGCAGACATGGTTGTTAGATTAAAAGTGACATTATCTAACAAATGAAAATATTTCATTTTTTCCCCAATTTCTTCCCAACATGATACTCACCTTTGGAGGAACCTGCGGAGACAGGAAAAACGTCAGACTAACTGAACATGTAGAACATTCAGATTCACAGCACACACGGGGACAGCGCATGTTCTCTCCCTCGCTCTCCCTTCCTCTCTCACCCTGTAGATGTGGAAGGCGATGTGGAGGAAGTTGACTTTGTCCTTCTTCCTCCGGTTTTTCTGCAGTAGTTCCACCAACACGGTGCACTGCTTCGCTTTCTCCTTCTGGTTCTCGGCCACCTTCTTCTCCTCCGGAGTCATCGCATGATCGTCATCATGCTCGGCAAGGACAAGCTGGAACTGGGGATTCTTCCAGAAGGATCCTACAATAGAGGAGGGATTGATGGTAGTAAATGACAAGTAGATGAAATTACTAACGTTCTGCTTTTGGAAACACACACACACACACACACACTCACGAGGGTAAGTACAGCTTCCCCCTGCAGTGGAGCCCGATACCCAGGAGCCTTTATGGGAGCTGAGGGTCCAGGAAGAGATGGGGGCGGCAGGGGAGTCGGGGTCGGTGGGTGTGTCCTCGTCCACTATGGGGTCAGGGTCCACACTGCACAGCTCCACTGTGCCAAACAGCTTGCTGAAGTCCTCCGCACTGATCCTGACACACAGGGAGGGACGCGCACTGTTGGAATGTGTTCGTGTGCTGTTGTTGTATTGTGTGAAACTAGATTGCACGTTAGAGTTAGAGACATTTATTAAAGTGTCATTCCACAATGATACAATAGTTGACAATGCAAAATGCTGATTTTAAAAGACCACGTTGTGGACCACTCAAACAGAGTTTTGAGACACGAAAAAGCAGTCATAGTCCAACATGGTACACAGTGTTTCATTTGGAGTCATCTATAATACATTACATCATCTATGCATTTTTGGTGTCAGTTATTGTACATTACATTGTATTTACACGTGTGTGCATCAACAGAAACAAAGTAGAGCAGACATAAGGTGAGACTGGTCGATGTTTGCGTCTACGTGTGTTTGTGTCCATGTGGGTTTGTGTCTGTGTCCATGGGGGTTTGTGTCTGTGTCCATGTGGGTTTGTGTCTGTGTCCATGTGGGTTTGTGTCTGTGTCCATGTGGGTTTGTGTCCATGTGGGTTTGTGTCTGTGTCCATGTGGGTTTGTGTCCATGTGGGTTTGTGTCTGTGTCCATGTGGGTTTGTGTCTGTGTCCATGTGGGTTTGTGTCTATGTGGGTTTGTGTCTACGCGTTTTTGTGTCTATGTGTGTTTGTGTCCATGTGGGTTTGTGTCTGTGTCCATGTGGGTTTGGGTTTGTGTCTGTGTCCATGTGGGTTTGTGTCTGTGTCCATGTGGGTTTATGTCTGTGTCCATGTGGGTTTGTGTTTATGTGGGTTTGTGTCTATGCGTTTTTGTGTCTATGTGTGTTTGTGTCCATGTGGGTTTGTGTCCATGTGGGTTTGTGTCTATGTGGGTTTGTGTCTATGTGGGTTTGTGTCTATGTGGGTTTGTGTCTACGTGTTTTTGTAATGCCAGAACCTACCAGAACTCTCCGTCCTCACTATTTTTCAGCTCAATTCTTTTCTTTTCAGCAGCATCCACATCATCCCAGTCTTTACTCCTGCAATTACACACACACACAGGAAAATGAGCACGGGATTACTGTGTAGCGACAAAAGGAAACACACACGCACACAAACGCACACACACACACTTCCTCACTTGTCACTCCAGGGTCCAGAGTACTCCACAAAGCCCCAGGGGTTCCTCAGCCTCAGCAACAAGGCCTCACCAGCCGACTTCTTCACCTGAACCACACACACACGCACACAAACAATTATGTTAGCAAAATGGGAAAGTGGATTATTTTCTCATGACTTTAGTTCAGGGAAGCACAGTATGATACATACCGTGTCAGTGTCTGTGATGGCGTAGGCATGGCCCTTCACCAGTCCCTCTGCAGTCACTGTGCCTATCTCAAGATAGTTACTAGCCTGTGGAGATACACAGCACATAGAGAGCAACTTGCTTCTTACACAGTGAAAGTCACACTTGCAATCACAGTAGCTATTGACGAAGGAGCGGTGTGGGTGTCAGAAAGGTGTGTAGCTTTGTTGGTACAGCAGTGTGTGTGTGTGTGTGTGTGTGTGTGTGTGTGTGTGTGTGTGTGTGTGTGTGTGTGTGTGTGTGTGTGTGCGTTCTTGCATGCTTGTTTGTGTTTGTGCTGTACCTGTATGAAGCAGCTGAGCAGGCTGCCACGGGACAGGGCATCAGAGAGGGCTTTCCACATGATCCTGGGGGTGCGTGAGGATACAGGGAGGGAGTAGGCTATGCCCCCTGTGAAGTCCTCCATCGCCTCAGAGATATTACCCCCCTTCAGACTGCCATATGACCCGATCAGCCTGCTCCGAGATAGGGGTAGCGGGAGCAGGAGAAAGAGGTGTGTGGAGAGAAAGGGGGAGGGGATAGAGTGGTGGGGGAGAGGAAGGAGAGAGATAAAGGAAGGGGACATTTTCTAGATTTACATTTTCTGCCATTTACCAGATGCTCTTATTCAAAGTGCCTTATGATAAACTTATTCAAATGAGGAGGCTGAAACCTCATAAGAGCATTGTCAGGCACACACAAACACTACAACCATATAGCATATTACACACGCACGCACACACACACACACCCCGGTTGACTCACTTGGCATAGGCTTTCTCCACCAGGGCGCTCCAGTACTCGTTGCGGGTACAGGAGTAGCTGAAGAGCAGGCGGCCTCCGCGTACGGGCAGCCTGTCATCCACTACCACCTCCACCCACTCACCATACTGCCAGAACTACACAGGGAGGGGGAGGGAGAGGGAGGTACGGAGGAGGAGGGAGGTAGCGAGGGAGAGGGAGGCATAAAGAGGGTGGACAGTAAGGGAGGGAGAAGGGATGAGGGAGATGTAGGGAGAGAGGGAGGGAGAAGGTGAGAGAGAAATCTACATTTAATGTGTTGCGTAACAGTGGGCGAGTACAGGCCTGCATTTAAACATCCTGGAGGTCATGAGTTATGACTTGGTGATGTTCTCTAATTGCTTGCCCATAAGCGTGTGTGTGTGTGTGTGTGTGTGTGTGTGTGTGTGTGTGTGTGTGTGGATGTGTGCGTGCGTGCGTGTATCCCAGGGTAGTAGCTACCTACAAGTCTGGACTACACTCCAACATAACCCCTCCAGCTATCTAGGTCTACTCATATTATCCCCCTTCCTTCCGACAAACATGTTAAGTCATGCCACACATACTTCACTGAGAGGACATTAGAAAATATTAAAGCAATTACAGAGTCATAACTCATGACCTCTATGTTTTAATGTTTCCATTGCATGTCTTTTCAAAGATGTTATTTCATGAGGCAATGTTTTAGTAATCAATCCCTTTAAATTGACACAATTGGTCCAGAGACCAATTAAATGATAATGACGTCAGGGGCAAGTTTGCAGAGACGAGATAGAGAATGGGTTAGAGGTGTGTGTATGAAAATGTGTGTGTGTGTGGGGGGGGGGGGGGGGGGGGGGGTTAATTAGAGATCTCCCTCGTTAGTGATGGGAAGGGGGGATGAAAGGTGTGTGTGTGGGGGGGTCATAAATCTAGTGGGGTAATTATACAGCAGTACAAGCAAACTAGCACAAGCAAAGTTAATCTAGGGCAGGGATCATCAACCAGATTTTGCCACAGGCCCATTTTTTCTTGAGTGGATAGTCAGGGGGCCGGAACATAATAACACATTATTTGTAGACTGCGAAATGACCGCAAGTAGCCCAAACAGGTCAAATATTTTACTAAAACAACCCTTTCAAACTTTGCTTACATTTCTATACGATCACATATATCTCCATATCACAGGGGGTTCATTGCACCTTTTATTGGGGAGGACGGGCACGTGGTAATGGCTGGAGAGGAATATTAGTTACACCACCCAACTTGGTCTCAAAGCATTTTGTATTATTCTGTACGTAAACCCGAACCACTCCATTTAGTATGATATGTCACGTTTTGTGTGGTTACATAAGACTTTTACTAAAAGCAAAAACAAAAGGCGGGTGGGTGCACAGCGAGAACATCTAGCAACCCAAAGGTTGCGAGTTCAAATCTCATCACGACCAACATTAGCATTTTAGCAACTTTTCAACTACTTACTACTTTTTTAGCTCCTTTGCATCTACTTAGCATGTTAGCTAACCCTTTCCCCTAAACTTAACCCTTTTAGCTAACCCTTCCCCTAGCCCTTAAAACTAACTCCTAAACTTAACCCTAACACCGAACACAAAACCTAGCTAATGTTAGCCAGATAGCTAACGCTAGGCACCTAGCTAGAATCCTTAACATATCATACATTTTTCAACTTCGTAACATGTTGAATGTTTTGCTTATTTGTAACATATACCGGTAATACAAATTGTAATTCGTAACATATCATACAAAATGGGTGATGGACAACCACAAATTAATACATACCACATGAAACGTAACATATCATACTAAATGGAGTGGTTGCCCCACCTGGTCCCATAACACACACTAACACACGCCTATATTCTCTCATTTCCTTTGTTCCCTTAATAACTCTTTATTTCCACCTTACCACTGAGAAATAGCAAAAAAAATAGCTACATGGACCGAGTTTACCTTGTATCTTTGTATATTTGCTCTGTCTCTGTGCACACTCACAGGGCTCCCTACGCACTCACACACACACAAACTCCATAATTTGCCCACTCACACATAAATTTATACTGACTCCACTCACATACAAGCTGCTGCTACTCTGTTTATCTTATATCCTGTTGCCTACTATACATATCTACCTCCATCACTCCAGTGTCCCTGCACATGTAAATATGGTATTGGAATTTACTTTTAAAATATTTCCTGTATACATGTATAGCATGCTTACTTTATTGTGTATTTCATATTCCTTATTCTTATTTCATTAATACATTTGCTATTGATTACTGCATTGTTTTTTTGAATGTACCTTTTATTTAACTAGGCAAGTCAGTTAAGAACAAATTCTTATTTTCAATGATGGTGGGTTAACTGCCTTGTTCAGGGGCAGAACGACAGTTTTGTACCTTGTCAGCTCGGGGGTTTGAACTTGCAACCTTCCAGTTACTAGTCCAACACTCTAACCACCCTGCTGCCCCATTGTTGGGTTTTGAGTTTGGAAGAAAGGCATTTCACTGTACTTGTGCATGTGACATTAAAACGTGACACTACTACTTTTCAGTCCTGCTTTTGCTACTCTCACTCTTTTACATGGCATGCTGCACTAATACGATTGTAATGGACATTCTCATTGTAACGACAAAAAATGTAGTATGCAGAACACATGTACACTGCAAGCACAGGAACCCTCCCCACGCATTACCGTGAAGTGGAAGATGCCAGCATAGGATTCTGTCAGGCTCTGATTAGGTGGTACCACTTTGACAAAGAGATTGGGGTGCATGGTAAGGCAGGACAGGGCAGCCAGAAGCCAACAGTCACCTATTAGAAAAACAAAGAGACAGGCCAAAGGTATGATAACTAGCCGTATGAATTAGATTTTATTTCAATTGATTCTACATGTTTTTTTTGTTTTTTTTCCCATTTCAAATCATTTCCTGACGCTTGAGGAAGTTCTAACACTGCAGAGTTCCCACACTCACACAATCTCTCCCTCACAAACACACACACATGCACAAGCGCACACAAACATGCCTGTACACACACAGGCACATTCCTCTCTAACAGTAAACAGCTGCTCTTTGTGTCCGTGTAGAGGAAAGAAAGAAGTGTTGATGTTTGATGCACGTATGCGCACACACACACACACACACACACACACACACACACACACACACACACAAGGGATGCCACATTGCCACCAGATCCTTTACACAAACCTTGAGGACAAATAATGAAGCAATAACAAGAGAGCAACATGAGAATTCTCCCTATTTCACAACAATGAAAAACAGACTGGACATCGCATGAAAAGCGGTGATAAACAAGGCACATTGTTTTTCATGGGAGAAAGGGGTGTGACCACAGGGTCCATTTTAGACCCACAGATTCCCCCGAGGAGGTTGGGACTGGGAGGTGAGAGCACAGAATGTCTCCCCGAACCCCATGCTGTTGGGACATGTGTTTGGAGCGGAGCCCCTGGGGTAGTGTGGAGGGGTGACCTATTCAATGTGATTAGAGGATATCTAATCAGAGTCTGAACCACACAAATAGTAGAACCAGGATATCATCTTGCCCCATTCCCTGGAGAATAGGTTTGGAGAGGTGAGGTCAATCTAGTTCTACATGAAAACTGTGAGTTGGAATGAGCATAAGTGTCTACCTGTTACTGCAATGATATCCCATCCTACGGTGCTTAAAACACACGCACGCAGACACACACTTACCCAGCTGGCCCTGGCAGATATCGGTGGTGCAGGTTGTGTCCTCCACAAACACAGCATTGGCACTGATCTCCTGCAGAGAGAGAGAGAGAGAGACACAGGGCAGAGTTCAAGACTACAGTTTACACTGTCTGAGGAAATGTGTAACTCTTTGTTTCATTCACATAACAGTTGACTGGATGATGACAAAGCAATGTTCCTGATTTCAACTGCATCACAGACTTTCCATGGCTTCTTCGGTTGTTCTCCTCTTTCCATGTCTTTTCTGCTTTTAGTGATTTCCTGTCCAGCTGTTTGGCACAAACTCTGTAAGTTCTCTTTCTTTTATCTCTCTCAACATTCTCCGTTCTGTCAATTCGCTCTCTTCTCTCTCTGAATACGCTCCAGCAGATCAATCTATCTCCCTCAGAACTAGAACACACCTGACAGTGAGTCAGCTCCGGTGTAGCCTACATCTGTCCAGGAGCATCACCCAATTGTACACAACTAGAGCTACTCATATCCTCATCAACCTCAATTCATAATGTCAATGTAAAAATGATAACATAGGCTACAGATATCCATAAAATAAGCATGACTAAGAAATGTGACTATTGCAATTTAGAAGTATGTTTTTGAGAGTGACCACATGGCTGGCTATCATTTAGACCAGGGTTCCCCAAACTCTGTCCTGGGGCCCCCCCTGGGTGCACTTTTTTCTCCCCCTAGCACTGCATAGCTGGGGGGGGGGGGGGGGGGGGGGGGGGGGGGGGGGGGGGGGGGGGGGGGGGGGGGGGGGGGGGAACCCTGATGTAGCCCAGTTGTCACCAATCGGTCGATCACGATCGACTGGTCCATCTTCAAGGCATCCCTAGATGATCACCAAACATTCCTGTAGAAAAGCGATAAAGGATTGAGTTCCTTTGTGTGTGTGTGTGTGTGTGTTGCGCTGCCAACTCTGCCTACCTGGCAGACCGGGAGATCTGTGGCTAAATCGAGTGTGCCGGCACTGGCCAATCCGGTAGCTCAAATCACTGTGCCTACAGCTTCCGTCATCCTGGCCACAAAATTTGATACTAGCCTATGTGAGATTTCATAACTTTTAAAACCATGACCAGAGAGAGACTGTCAAAGAATAACCTAAAGCGACGAGCTGCTATTCTGAGTGAGTTCACGTCTAAGTTTTTAATTCAGTACTGTTCCAAACCTGGGCCAATTGTGCACCGCCCTATTGGACTCCCAATCACAGCCATATGTGAACCGGGACTGTAGTGACACCTCTTAGCACTGAGATGCCGTGCCTTAGACCACTGCGCCACTCAGGAGCCCTATTAAAGCACTATTACAAACAAAATGCTCTTCTTCCTACTTCCACTGGAGCTGCAATGAATGAGTATCCAAGTGTAGGCTACCAATAGCCCTGCGTTTTTATTATTATTATTATCATTTCGTCCTGTCTATTGTAATATCAAGGAATATGTAGCTTTCTCTGGTCATAGGGACAACATTAATTTGTGCATGAGGCAGACGCGGTTTGAAACATTCGAGTTTCGCCATCAGGTGGAAGATTGTGTCCTCTCTCTCTGGTCAATCTCACCAGAGGAAAGGGAGGAGAGAGCAGGGACTCTGCTGCTCTCTCCCTCCCTCAGCTGAGACTAATCTCATACTTCAGTGTGTTCAAGACAACTGGGAACTCGGAATAAAACGAGATCCGATTTGGGGGGGGGGGATCTTTAACGGTCATCCAACTCGGAATTCCAAGTCGGAAATATTTCTAGAGCTCTGACTTTCCGACCTGAAAATCACTAATATCATGATTTGACTTCGTTTTTTCCCCTTCTTGTTCCCAGTTGTCTTGAACGCACCATGACCATCAGAGGCAGTTAGCATCAGTCCAGTAAAATAAAAAAGCTCATTATTTCACATTATACTGTGCCTCGCAAGTGCTACAACTGAAATATTTAGCTATCAAAGCTCGAGTTTTGAAATATAATATGGCCTAAGAATAGCAATATTGGCCGGCCAGGCGTATAGCCAATATGCTGTGATAATGTATTTGGCCTACTGCACAAACCTCAATTCTACAGAACAGTTTTATTATTTTAATATTTCATTTTTTAAAGTCGTGTTTAAAAAAGAAATCACTGCGGTAGATCTCGACTTGCTTGTGTATACACTGATAGGACAGTAGCCTACCTTGGGTCGCAGCCACTTGATCTCCTTTTTGGGATCCGGGTCGGTAGGCATACCGATGGAGCTCTGGTCCGGGGCGAAGGTTGGGTCAGAGAACAGCGAACCGGATTTAACGCACGCATCTAGGAGGGCTACATAGTCCTGGTCCCGAAATTGAACAGGGTTGGCAATGGAACCGGTTGCAACCTGAGTCTCCATTTCCAATGTTCAAATTGAGAACAATTTGGAAAAATAGTAAACGTAGCCTAATTAGAGTTAAACTATGCCAGCTTTCCTATTTTGACTCACTCCTGTATGCTTATTTTTTGGGACTTGTGCAACAACCCCTGTTCTTAAATACACACACACACTCATTCACCCGTATGGAGACATAAGGGCGCCTCCCTTACTCGAACCATCCCAGAAAGGTATGCAGAGCCCCCGGGAGGTTTGGAATTTTCTCCTTTTGTTAACACAATCAACATGTCCCTGTACTGTGGCCGGAATTGTGATCGAATCAAAGTAATGTTAGCCACTCTCAATGCAACAAATATGAAACAAAACGAACTTCGACTTAATAGGAGAGTGTATGCAAGATATTTTGCAGAGAACTTATGAGTAGAATTATATTGCAACGACTGGCACAAGCAACTAGATATATGTGCTTGTTTTGAGATAAAAGCGAGAGCCGTATGTACTGCCACGTGTGCACATTTGTTGATATTCTTTGTTAGTTAGTGAGTTATTAGCCAAGTTATAGCTCATTTCTGGTCAGCAATGATGGAGTGATTGCTTCATACAAAAGCAGAAACTGTGTACATTTCTAGCCATCTGAGTCAAGTAGATGTTTTTATGTCTTAAAAGGGCAGTGTTGTATTTTGAGACATGCTTGAATAGCTAAGTAGCCAATAGGCAGAGGGTAGCATAGATTTTTGTCTGATTCTGTGTAATAATAAAAATTATATGGGAATAAGAATTATTCTTATTTTGTTAAGTGGTTTCTTGCATAAATCTATGGTGCTCCTGAGTGGTGCAGCGGTCTAAGCCACTGAATCTCAGCGCAAGAGGCGTCACTGCAGTATCTGGTTCGAATCCAGGCGGCATCACATTCGGCCGTGATTGGGAGTCCCATAGGGCAGTGCAGAATTGTCCCAGCGTCGTCCGGGTTTAGCCGGGGTAGGCCGTCATAGTAAATACGAATTTGCTCTTAACTGACATGCCTATACAACGGCATTTTCAGTGATGTCCTTGTCTGAAGAACAAGTTGATAAACAGGTTAATGACAAACCCTGCATGTTTTTTCAAAGGTGTCTTGGAATGTAGGCCTAGCCACTGTTAAAACAGTGACTTAAAGCAGGTGCAGCCTCAGTGTTGACAGTAAACGCCGGAAATTGCACAATGTTCAGGTTTGCAGACCTGAAATTTCCTCAGTGCTGAAAAAAATGTAAGGGAACATTGGCTATGACACTTGCTTTGTCCACAGGAGGATTCGGACTCTCAAAGAGCCCTTCAGTCTGTCACTGGGCCGTTCTCCATCACGCCTGATTAAATCGACAATGAGGACAAGAAAACAATGACCAGAGCAAACAAACACAAAGAATAACGATTCAAACCCATAGAATGGTGCCCATTTAACTCCATTATCCGCCTGCCCATTCTCCCCATATGGTCTTTGAGGTCGGGATTATACACAGCCCTAATAACACAGCTCGCCGACCCGCCCTAACCATCCACGCCTTCCGAGACCCTTTTGATCCCACGACCTGCAACGTTCTGACGAAAACTGTCACCGCCACAAATATATAATGTATAAATGTTTATATATATATATATATATATATATATATATATAAATGTGTTACAAATTAATAAAAAAAAATAGGTCACGGAAATGAACAATATGAACAACCACCTGAAATAAAATAAATAGAAGATGACAGATCACATTTCAACATACGGGTACATCAAATCCAATTATATAATGTTATGGTGCAAATACTATTTTGTTACTATGTAACTTGAGGGTATTTGGCATTTTATTAGGATCCCCATTAGCTGTTGCAAAAGCAGCAGGGGTCCACACAAAACATGAAACATGACATAATACAGAACATTAATAAACAGAACTACATCAAACCCATTTTTAAAGACTCACGTAGCCAACATATCAATACATACACAAACTATCTAGGTCAAATAGGGGAGAGGCGTGGTGCCGTGAGGTGTTGCTTTATCTGATTTTTAAACCAGGTTTCCTGTTCATTTGAGCAAAATGAGATGGAAGGGAGTTTCATGCAATAACGGCCCTAGTAAGGCTACAAATTCATAAATTAAGGTTTGAAATCTGGGCGTCTTCTTTGAAAATATACATTTATGAATATAGATTTTAATCATACGTAAATTCATTTTTTTCAGAATGTCTTTTAGTAAGCTGGAGTCTGGGTAATGACATGGTGCCAGGAGCTGACTGAATGGTAGCCTATTATTTTTCGCCTATTTACATCATTTTCTGTAGTCAGGCAATCCCATGTCGATTAAACGTGTATGTCAATTAAAAATGTATGAAGAACAGGCTGTGTGTTCTCTCTAACTCACACATAAACACACTTTCCTCGTCCTACTTTAAGCACATTCTTTCACACATTCTTCTTTCACACACAGACTAAATTTAGTTGAAACCAATTACATATACAGTGCATTCAGAAAGTATTCAGACCCCTGTAAGGAGTGCGTAACTGGAGGCAGGGAAATCAGACGCAGGAGAGCAGAACTAGGTAATAGCCGGAGCAGTTTAATTCCAAAACCAACGGCATTAAGAAAATATCAACATGGGTACAAAACCCAACGCGCACCAGTCAACATGTGCACAAGCACTTACAACAAATAATACCACACAAAGACATTGGGGGAACAGAGGGTTAAATACACAACACGTAATGAGGGAATGAAAACCAGGTGTGTGGGAAAACAAGACAAAACAAATGGAAAATGAAAAATGGATTGGTGATGACTAGAAGACCGGTGACATCGACCGCCGAATACCACCCGAACAAGGGGAGGAACAGACTTCGGCAGAAGTCATGACAGTACCCCCCCCCCCCCCCCCCCCCCCCCCCCCTTGACGCGCGGCTCCAGCAGCGCGCCGACACCGGCCTCGGGGACGACCCCGGCCTCGGGGACGACCCGGAGGGTGAGGCGCAAGGCGATCCGGACGGAGACGGTGGAACTCCCGCAGCATTGAAGGGTCCAACACGTCCTCCACCGGAACCCAGCATCTCTCCTCCGGACCATACCGCCTCGAATCCAGTATGGGACGAATGGAGTATGCTGGGGCCCCCTCGATGTCCAGAGGGGGCGAAGGAACCTCTCGCACCTCAGACTCCTGGAACGGGCCAGCCACCACCGGCCTGAGGAGAGACACATGGAACGAGGGGTTAATACGGTAATCGGGAAGCTGTAACCTGTAACTCACCTCGTTCAGTCTCATCAGGACTTTAAATGGTCCCACAAACCACGGACCCAGCTTCCGGCAGGGCAGGCGGAGGGGCAGGTTTTGGGTCAAGAGCCAGACCCGGTCCCCCGGTGCAAACACTGGGGCCTCACTTCGGTGACAGTCTGCGCCGGCTTTCTGGCGCAGCACGGCGCGCTGAAGGTGAACATGGGCGGCGTCCCATGTTTCCTCCGCACGCCGGAACCAGTCGTCCACCGCAGGAGTCTCGGTCTGACTCTGATGCCAAGGAGCCAGAACCGGCTGATACCCGAGTACGCACTGGAAGGGGGAGAGGTTAGTGGAGGAGTGGCGGAGCGAGGTCTGGGCCATCTCTGCCCAGGGCACGAAGGCCGGGCCGGTCCTGGCAATAAGACCTCAGAAACCTACCCACATCCTGGTTTACTCTCTCCACCTGCCCATTACTCTCGGGGTGAAAACCCAAGGTAAGGCTGATCAAGACCCACAGACGTTCCATGAACGCCCTCCAGACCCTCGAAGTGAACTGGGGAGCCCGATCAGACACTATGTCCTCTGGCACCCCGTAGTGCCGGAACACGTGTGTAAATAAGGTTACTGTATTTAAAAAATATATATACATTTGCAAAAATGTCCAAAAACATGTTAGCACTTTGTCATTGTGTGGTATTGTGTGTAAATTGATGAGGATTTTTTTTATTTAATCCATTTTAGAATAAGGCTGTAACATAACAAAATGTGAAAAAAAGTGAATGTGTCTGAATACTTTCCGAATGCAATGTAAATATTTTGTCTTGCCCATTCACCCTCTGAATGGCACACATACACAATCCATGTCTCAATTTAGAGGCTTTGAGGGCACCAGCCACCATTTTTGTACTCCACAGAAGGCACAGTCCTCCATCAGAATGAATGGAATTCAAAATAACATGTACTTCTTTGTTGTAGTGGGGACAGTAACATTATTACTATTTAAGAAAAATACTTTAAGGAATATGTTTTAATAAACAAATATATATTTTTATGTTCAGTTCACATCATAATTTAATAAAAAATTAGGCTATGCATTAAGGTGTCAACGTGATTCGAAGCAAGAGGGTTTACTCCGCCCAAAATCTCTGCACGAAAATAAGACCACGAAGTGAGGAAATGTTGTATGTAGGTCAGTGAGAGAGTGTCAAACGCAACAAAAAATGTAATTGCTAATTTGCTACATGAGGCTTATTTGTCTAATATACGTTTTGTAATGGTTAGGTTGTTAGGAATGCACTGATATAATTGGACGCAGGTTGCATTTTGTCAAAAAAAATACGACTTTATATCGCAGTTTGTACGTTGTTCACATGTGTATCTGCCCTCTCATTGGCTAGAATGGTCCCGCCTGATCGCTCCTCCTCCCGGCTGTCTGCCATCTTTGGAGACTTGCATTTCCATTGTTAGAGCGGTCACGCGACTATCTTGTCAATATAATAGATCATAATTGCTAAAACTGTCCTCTCCATCAGACCAGCCATTTTGGGTCTTTGAGGGGCGGCAGGGTAGCCTAGTGCGTTGGACTAATAACCGGAAGGTTGCAAGTTCAAACCCCCGAGCTGACCAGGTACAAATCTGTCGTTCTGCCCACTGTTCCTAGGCCGTCATTGAAAATAAGAATTTGTTCTTAACTGACTTGCCTAGTTAAATAAAGGTGCCTTTTTCGCACTACCAGACTGCAATCAACTACTACATTTCGCCACTAGATGGCAGTCTGTCTCTGCTAGATGTGCGAGAGGGAATTGGCGTTGCTGCCCATACAATTTTGAAGCACTTTTAAATGCCAAGAGACAATAAAGCAAGAAAAGCGATATCATTCAAATGTTACTAGCCTTAAATGGAAAAAGAGAGACATTATATATACAAAAAAAAGTATGTGGACTCTCCTTCAAATTAGTGGATTTGGCTGTTTCAGCCACATCCGTTGCTGACAGGTGTATAAAATTGAGCACACATCCATGCAATCTCCATAGACAAACATTGGCAGTAGAATGGCCTTACTGAAGAGCTCAGTGACATTCAACGAGGCACCGGCATAGAATGCTACCTGTCCAAAAAGTCAGTTCGTCACATTTCTACCCTGCTAAAGCTGTCCCGGTCAACTGTTATTGTGAAGTTGAAATGTCTAGGAGCGATAACGACTCCGCCGCAAAGTTTTAGGCCACACAAGCTCACATCTGTAGTGGGTTGCAACACTCACTACCGAGTTCCAAACTGCCTCTGGAAGCAACATCAGCACAAGAACTGTTAATTGGAAGCTTCATGAAATGGGTTTCCATGGCCGAGCAGCAGCACACAAGTCTAAAATCACAATGCGCAATGCAAAGCGTTGGCTGGAGTTCACCGCCACTGGACTCTCGAGCAATGGAAATGCGTTCTCTGGAGTGATGAATAACGCTTCACCATCTGGCAGTCCGACGGATTAATCTGGGTTTGGCGGATGCCTGGAGAACGTTACCTGCCCCAAAGCATAGTGCCAGTGTAACAGGGTTATATTGGTGATTCCCCTTGCCACTTTATTGTTAAGCCAATGGGTTTTTGGTTTGAGTTTGTTTTGCCTTCACCTACTCAACATGGCATCTTATTGGCTGGTTTGCGTAGCTTGCTTACGAGGGGGGATGTTCCAGTTAGAATCGTCCCAGTGAACAAGCACCAAACCAGCGGTAAGTTGTTGGTTGCAAAGCACTGTACATCAAAAGTGATTTTTATACTCTCAAGTGATGATTTAAATGTACAATTTATATCAAATTGTTTGTAAATGTTATTCGAACATCACACATAAGATGCAGCTGTTTTTGGAGAATATTTGTTGTGCATTTTGTTGTAGATTTTGTTGTCGTTCTTATCAGGTACATTGTTAAATATATTATATTGTATATTGTAATTGTATTATTTTGGTAACTACCCCAGTGAACAAGCACCAAACCAGCGTGCGTGAGTGCAGAGTTGGATGGTGAGACGTACATTGCATGACGTGCAATTTTGTGTCGTTCTTATCAGAATAAAGCTACATGACTGGTGCTACATGTTGGAGTTCCGTGTCGATGACTGATTGTACACAACGCAAGACGAGTACTGTTACACCAACTGTAAAGTTTGGTGGACAAGGAATAATGGTTTGGGGCTGTTTTTCATGGTTCGGGCTAGGCCCCTTAGTTCTAGTGAAGGGAAATCATAACGTTACAGCATACAATGACATTCTAGATGATTCTCTGCTTCCAACTTTGTGGCAATAGTTTGGGGCAGGCCCATTCCTGTTTCAGCATGAAAATTCCCCCATGCACAAAGCGAGGTCCATACATAAATGGTTTGTCGAGATCGGTGTGAAAGAACTTGACTGGCCTGCACAGAGCCCTAACCTCAACCCCATCGAACACCTTTGTGATGAATTGGAACGCTGACTGCGAGCCAGGCCTAATTGCCAAACATCAGTGCCCGACCTCACTAATGCTCTTCTGGCTGAATGGAAGAAAGTCCCTGCAGCATGTTCCAACATCGTGTGGAAAGCCTTCCCAGAAGAGTGGAGACTATTTTAGCAGCAAAGGGGGACCAACTACATATTAATGCCTATTATTTTTTCATGAGATGTTCGACCAGCAGGTGTCCACATATTTTTGGCCACGTGTGTTGTATTTTCACATGACCCTCCCCTAAATTGAACATCTTACCCCCTCATAGAATTAACTCAAATAAATGCTTAGACCACAACAACAAATAACTGTATCAACCCTGTCTTTATAAACGTGTATATCTACTCACGCAGGTTGAGGTTTCACCGATCACCACAGAGGAGCTCACTCTCCCTGCTTGTTTCACTTCTTCACGATCAGAGCCGGTTACAGACAATGATCAGATTTTTCAACATTTTGGTGCCATATTTATAATTATCTAAAATTTACGCAACACATTTTCCACCAACAAGTTTCTGTGACAATGCACTACACAACCAATAAACAAAAGGTACCGACATGGTTTGCATTTCAAAACCACAATAAATAGACAATGTCAATCTCGACAAATAGAAAACACATCCCTCCCTACCTTGTAGTCTTGCCGGGGTATCGAAGACTTGGTGACAATCTCTGAATGCCATTGAACTTGTTGGTGTTTTGGAACAGATGTCTATTTCCATTCATCAAATTTCCTCTGCACAGTTTGGATTGATTGATTGATTTTATTTGCCAGTTAAAAAAATACATATATACACAAATCATTTTTAAAGTGACCGGGATTGCACAAAGTCAGGGACTGATTTCCATTGTGGTCCCTATTTGCTGCAGAATATACTACAGTAATATAAGGTCTGATTGCAAGTCTAATTTACACATCTCCATCTGGCTTTCTGGTATCACCTTATTTTTGAACATAACTACATCTATGGGCTTTTATGTTTTTCTGTCGTGCATAATGTGTGGTCGCCTAAATAATAGGCTATGTATTGGATGACGGTACAATCACTTGGGCTTTTTTGGGCTTGGGCTCAAAAAAATGTCTTGAATGTAGGGCTCATAAAATGTATTTAATGTATGGCTCATCTGGCTCAGGTAGCATCAGACTTGAATTTTCATGCCGATCAAAGCTCTAATCAAATCCAGACATGTTAATATGCTTTATACGCTTTACACTTCCGGTTTGGGCGGGATATACTGTGTTACCCGGGAGAAAAAGGATTATACTCGGGATGGAACATTTGTAATACAGGGAAAATATTCTACACTAGTCTGTAGTTTATTTAGATATTTGGGGCTGCTGGTGAACCATGATGTGCTGGCATAATCAAAGTGACACTGAACAATGGCACTTGCGAGAGACTTCAGGGTGTCTATAGGTTTCAAGGTATGCACATTTCACGGTTTCAAAATTCAAATTGTATCGCCGGACAACGTGACCGCGAAGATTTTAATTTACCAGACATTTGAGAAATTTACCAGACATCCATATGCATTCAGATCCGACTTGGCGCAGCCAGCCCCACCAATAAACTAGGGATATTGGTCAAATGAGCCACATGTACATGTCCTTAACCGCCTATAACAAATTACAAAAACACTATTCCTTGTATTTCCATGTGTAGCATATGCGAAACATTTTTTAAAAATTGTATCGCTTTTTAGCCTATTTTTCTAAAACAACAATTGTCAACCTCACGGTTCAGCTGTTGGAGATTTGAGCACTAAATGCCTCAGGGTATGCATAGGCCTATAGGCTTAGGTGTTTATTGTATGATATTAATATTTAAATATATATATATATATATATATATATATATATATATATATATATATATATATATAAAGGAAGATAAGTTTAGACCTAGCCCGAGAGAGAGCGAGAGAGATAGAGATATGCTGGCAGCATTCTACAAGGCCGACATACTTACTTATGTCAGATGGCTACAGCCTCTGCTATACAGATATAGATGTACAGGAGGCTAATTCGTTCATATTTTGTATAACGATAAGCATTATATTGTTAGATTATAGGAGTAACTTTGGTAGGCATGAAACATTCTTCCTCACCTCGAAATTCAACTGTCTGAGTCAGTTGTAGCGCTGGTGCGCACTGCCTTCATATTATAGGCTTGCAGCAGCTAAAGCTTAATAATAGCCACACCAAACATCCACAAACATTTCTAAACTTTATTAGGGTAATATCAAAAGTAAGTCAAGCCATTGCTTATAGTGAAAATATGAGCAGACTATTATATTGTGCCGAACACAGCATTACAGTTGGAATTGAAGAACCTTTTACTGCAGTGGGTTAAATTAAATCAGGGTCACACGGCGTTCCTTGGTAGTCTTAAACAAGTCTACTCTGAAACAAAAGTATACACCTCACACACGTGGTTATGGGCTTAAAAAAATAAGACACCTGTGCAATGTCAGATATAGAGTTGACATGTATTACATTTTGAGTTTGCGTACAAATATGACACTTTATACACATCACAGAAGACTGAAATATAACAAAACAGTTTGACATAGAATTGAGATTTTCTGCAGAATTGAGATTTTCTGCAGCTTTAAAAAAAAAGTTGATTCATTATGAAATCATGAAAAATATTAGTAACATTCCACCCATGAGGCCACTAAGTCATGACTGCAGGATACTTTGGCTGAAGGAAATGGCTCAACAGAATGAACAGAATGAAACAAAAGACTTGCAAACGGGTTTAAACCTTAACAAAAATTTTGAACAAGCTATATTGCAGCAATTACTAAAAAGGCAAGTGCCTACCATGTCCAAAAATGACAGAAATAGGCTAATGTTATGTATTTTACAACAGACCTACTTATAACCTATCTTAAACAAAAGACGGAGCTCAAAATTAAAAAGACAGATATTTAATTAGCCAATGAAAATGTCTCAACAGAATTAAACAAAACAGGTTTTTGCATAAGAACTGAAATAGGCTTACAATAATAACAAGGATATACAATAATAATTATTATTATTATGATAAAACAAATTATTAAACTACGTTTTAGTTGCAAAATTGCATCCTACTTAAATAGGGAGTTGCATTCTTTCTTTATTTTTTTTTTTTTTTTTTTTATCTTAGTCGACTACAATGGTAAAACTCGCATAAAATTCCTCTTGTAGGTTTTTCACCATAGACACCCTCTTTTTCATCTAACTTTTGTTTGACTTGAAAAAGGCCTCCATCTTTGCAAGAATCTGTAGCCTAGGCACTAGGCCAAGGCTCCTCTGTTCCTCTCTCTCCTCAGAAGCAGGCGCACGTGTGCGCAAGGCGAGAGAGATTGGTACTGAAGAGCCAATTCGGGGTGTCGGCTATGATAGACAGCCTCTCCTGGACAATTTGTCCTGCTACAATTGTATGTATCTGCTTTAATTTAAAAAATCTCAGCCAAATGCAGGCAAGTACCAGCTAAGGGAACCCATGGAGCATTTTCCCATCAGAGGTGTGTTCCATCAAATGTACTTCTTGCAGATAAAAGTATGTGTGTAAATATGAAGTGCAAAGTGAAAATTCCCATGTATCGAATAAATGTACCGGGTTTCCATCACATTTTCAAAGTCCCACTTATCGTTTTGTCACAAAACATGTTGCGTAGCGAATGTGCCCACTCTGTTATTGGCGGTTGCGCTCTAGCCAACAGTTTACAGTGCAGGTATAGCCTACTACATGATGAGATTATTATGGACAGAAGTGCCAGATTATTTTCATTTTTTTTCTTCAAATGGGAGCCAAGCGTCGATCACCATGTCACCAAAACAAGACCCTCGATATTTATTGAAAGCAGCATTAACTTCATCACTGAGCAGTTTCACCACCCTGTGAAGTTCACCATAATTTACTGCATCTGTAGCCTAATAAACTGCATGCTTTCCCATGATGTGGTGATATTGTTTTATCAGACATGTAGGCTACTTTACTTGCATAAAAAGGTTGAAAGGAAACCTGGCTAATGTCAAGCCATTTTGAGGATGCTGGATTTATATGTTGAATGAATGTGCGTATGCCTACATGACACTTTTGAAGTAGCCTAATCTGATTAAAACATTGTGACTGGATGTGTTTATGCCATATATAAAAGGTAATACATCTGAACAGTTACATTATACATATTTTGGCTATGAAGCGTTAGGTTCTAGGTGTTTGATGAATAGCCGGAGAGGATTGGAGAGGAAGCAGAACGTGTGAAGCTTTCGTGGACAACTGGGCATACCGGGAGCATATGTGGCCACATTATTATAGGACGACTTGGGAGAATGATGATCTCAACAAACAGCGCATTCAGTATCAAAAGTAAAAAAAAATACAGCCAGAGTGGCCTGCTACTGTTCCTTTCTAGACCTTATAAACTGTCAAAAGTAGACCCACAATTGATCCAAATCTAATGGCACATTCATATCACAGTGCTTTTGCACTGTTATTCAAATGACACTTTCACTGCGGCATAGAGTAGGCTAGAATGTTGACTCAAAGCCACAAGAGCATAGAACATATTTCAAACCTTGCTTGCTAGGGGGAGGTAGTTGCAGAAACGTTGGAATGGTTATTAAGTCAACTTCCTCAATAGTTGGTCCAGATGATCCACCGCCTCAAGAAACGGCGCCACCTGGTGTTGTAGGCTAGCATAGGTAGGATAATTGTATTGTCCCTAAACAAGATCAGTAGAGCTTTTTGAGTTGTGTGCGTCTTCACTGTTCTTTCATGCGCATTGATGCACCTGGCCTCTCCGCTGCCTTTCAGCTAATCCTAATTGTTCTTGTCCATTCATATAAAAAATCTATGCAGCTTTGAATGCTTTTATGTGTGGTATGATTTCTAGCTAGCCTATTGCAGATATGGACAAACGGTCCAAATACCATTATTGCCACTTTGAATTGTGTATGGAGGGCAGGATAGACTGTTAGACTGATAAACTATGCTGACCTGTGGTATACTAAAAGTTAGCATAAGGAAAAGCATAGTGCATAATATCTTGATATAGGGGAAGCACATGCAAGCAGATGAGGAAATTTGGCTTGGATGGAATAAATTATATAGTCAAACCTGAAAAAGAGCGAACCAGGGGGAAAAAACGCACTACCCTCCTGTGCTAAACCCCCCCCCAAAACACAATACACCCCAAAGCTAAATAAAAAGTTTGACAACCCTCCCCTATTTTGGACCACCCCTCTCCCCCAGTAAATTGCGATTTGTCCCTTGTTTCTCCTTGGCTGCCCCATCTATGCCCCCTCCATTGAACCTCCACTGCCTTTCCAAACCAAACTGCCTCAACTTCATCCCAAAACGACAGCTTTCAATCTCCACTATTTCCATTTTTTTGTCTGTTTTTTCTCAACTTTTGACGTGTTTTGAGATTCTTCGAAAAGCGCTGTACAAGTAAAAGAAAATGTAAGTAAAATGTAAAAGTATAACGATGTTTACAATTAAATCTAGCCTCTTAGCAATGTTGTCAACATTTTTAAAAAATTGCATTTTTGCTCAAGGTAAAGTTTGAAACATACTCATTTGAAAAATATACTACGAGATCAAGATCATCCCAGAATTTGGGTATTACATGACATTCCTAAAAAAAGGTGACGTTACGACAATTTTTTTAAAATTCTTGTCCACATCTGTGCACTTCGAAATCAAGGCATTTGTTGGATGTATTATGTATCACCTTCAAATGGACGTCTCTAGCCTTACTTGGTACACAAAACCTGTAAGGCTTTAACCATGCTTTTTTCAAATCTATGTAATCAATTATTGAATTCGAATAAAACTTCCCTTTTGGTGTTGCTGCCACTAGTATTCTGTCTGCAGCACACATTATGACATCACTTTCATATGGTAATGAGGAAACCTTCCACATAAATCCCACCCATAACATTGAGCTGTATAGAAAAATATATTCTATGTGCCGAGGTTAAAGTGGGGATGAAAACACTCAGTAGGGTCTGCAGAATCAGTAGTCTGTCATTTCTTGGGGATCTGAGACCTAAATACTCAGCAGCACTTTCTACTCCACCCATTCCATTGGCCACAATGCAATACACATGTATGAGTTACTATAAGGCTTCCAGAGAAAAAACAATTCTATGTGCCGAGGTAAAAGTGGGGTTGTGAACACTCAGTAGGGTCTGTAGTTAATCGTAAGTTACCCTATATTTTACAGTTAGCTATCTAATTGTGTGATGCCTTGAATTATGAAACGCAAAGTAGTATGCATTTGCTATGGATTGTAGTGATTAGCAGCAACAAAACATTTTGTCAGGGTATGCGTGAAGGGCTGTAGGAAGTCAGGCGCAGGAGAGCAGATAGTTGGTAGTAACACGGAGCCTTTTATTTGGCGAACCAAAAGCCCACGGCACAAACAAACACGAAATACAAAATAGGGGTTAAACATAACCCAGCGCAACCAGCCTAAAGTGCGCATACATGAACACAGATAAACAATACCACACAAAGACATGGGGGAAACAGAGGGTTAAATACACAACACATAATGAGGGAAATGAGAACCAGGTGTGTGGAAAAACGAGACAAAACAAATGGAAAATGGATCGGCGATGGCTAGAAGACCGGTGACGTCGACCGCCGAACACCGCCCGAACAAGGAGAGGCATCGACTTCGTTAGAAGTCGTGACACATTTGCCTGGCCATCCATGAGTATGACAATCCAGGGACCGTAGTCTATCTCAATTATTACTGTGACCCATCTGTACTGAACGGTAGCTAGTTAACTAAGTAAAGATGACTTGAACTATCCATTTTCTAGGGTTGTTATGTGATATTCAAATCCGTTTATTTGTCACATGCGCGGAATACAACCTTACAGGGAAATGCTTACTTACAAACCCTTAACCAACAATGCAGTTAAGAAAAATACCTAAAAAAATAAGAAATAAAAGTAACAAATATTTATAGAGCAGCAGTAAAATAACATTAGCGAGGCTATATTACCGGGGGTACCGGTACAGAGTCAATGTGGAGGCTATATACAGGGGGTACCGGTACAGAGTCAATGTGGAGGCTATATACAGGGGGTACCGGTACAGAGTCAATGTGGAGGCTATATACAGGGGGTACCGGTACAGAGTCAATGTGGAGGCTATATACAGGGGGTACCGGTACAGAGTCAATGTGGAGGCTATATACAGGGGGTACCGGTACAGAGTCAATGTGGAGGCTATATACAGGGGGTACCGGTACAGAGTCAATGTGGAGGCTATATACAGGGGGTACCGGTACAGAGTCAATGTGGAGGCTATATACAGGGGGTACCGGTACAGAGTCAATGTGGAGGCTATATACAGGGGGTACTGGTACAGAGTCAATGTGCGGGGGCAGTTAGTCGAGGTAATTGAGGTAATATGTACATGTAGGTAGAGTAATTAAAAGGACTATGCATACATAATAACAGAGAGTAGCAGCAACGTAAAACAGGGGCGGGGGTCAATGCAAATAGTCTGGGTAGCCATTTGATTAGATGTTCAGTAGTCTTATGGCTTGGGGGAAGAAGCTGTAGAATCCTCTTTGACTTTGATCTCCGGTACCGCTTGACCATGCAGTAGAAGAGAGAACAGTCTATGACTAGGGTGGCATTTTTAGGGCTTTTCCCTTGACACCGCCTGGTATAGAGGTCCTGGATGACAGGAAGCTTGGCCCCAGTGATGTACTGAGCCGTACACACTACCCTCTGTAGTACCTTGCTGTCGGAGGCCGAGCAGTTGCCATACCTATATAACAGTCCTTCACAATGCCGGGGCTGCACAACTGTCAAGACAGAGCAGTTTAAGGTTAGAGCCGTTGTCCTCCATAGCTCTGGTGTGTGCCATTTGTTTCATTACTACCATTTGAATTGTGATAATGTGATTGCATAGTCCTTCGCTTGTTATTTCTGTTGTCTAACACATAACCCTTTCCTTCTCTCTGTTACAGAAACCAATTTCCACGATTCTCCATCATTCTCTGTGAGTCTCTCTATAAAGTTAAGAAGTGGGTTGATCTCTCTGTGAGATTGTCTAATTCCCTCTGACTGAGGAAGGGTAAGTGTGATGTATTTTTATTTTTATTGAACCTTTATTTAACTAGGCAAGTCAGTTAAGAACAAATTCGTATACATTCGTATATACCCACTTGATGTACAGATAAACCCACTTTTTTGTACAGTTACCTGGCCGTTCTCCTCTCCCTGTTTACTCTGTTACATCTCTACAGAATCTACAGAGGGGTTCTGCAGCACCAGAACCCCTCAGCAGGTACCTCCAGGGCTCCTGTCCCAACATCCTAATTTGTCCCCCTGGATCTACCCAACATCAGACATCCATCAAGATACATCATGCTCCTAAATCTAATCTACCATAACATTCTGGTTAAGTATTGTCTAAACCTTCCCTAAATGCTTTTCAGTTGTAGGTGTGGTGTCTTAACTCATGAAGCAACAGTTATAACAACATTCACCAGTATTTGTACTGGGCGACTTCAACCTCCCGACGTCTTGCCTTCGATTCATTTCTTTCCAACTCTCTCTTTCCCCTCCTCGTCTCTTTTGACCTCACCCTTTCCCAATCCCCTCCCACTCGCAAGGCAGACAATACGTTTGACCTCACCCTTTCCCAGTCCTCTCCAACTCACAGGGCAGGCAATACGTTTGACCTCACCCTTTCCCAGTCCCCTCCAACTCACAAGGCAGTCAAAACATTTGACCTCACCCTTTCCCAGTCCCCTCCAACTCACAAGGCAGACAATACGTTTGACCTCACCCTTTCCCAGTCCCCTCCAACTCACAAGGCAGACAATACGTTTGACCTCACCCTTTCCCAGTCCCCTCCCACTAGCAAGGCAGACAATACGTTTGACCTCACCCTTTCCCAGTCCCCTCCAACTCACAAGGCAGACAATACGTTTGACCTCACCCTTTCCCAGTCCCCTCCAACTCACAAGGCAGACAATACGTTTGACCTCACCCTTTCCCAGTCCCCTCCCACTAGCAAGGCAGACAATATGTTTGACCTCACCCTTTCCCAGTCCCCTCCAACTCACAAGGCAGACAATATGTTTGACCTCACCCTTTCCCAATCCCCTCCCACTCACAAGGCAGACAATACGTTTGACCTCATCTTTACTAGAGCCTGCTCTCCTACTAATCTCACTGCAACCCCCTTCCAGGTCTCTGATCCCTACTTTGTTTCCTTTTCTCCCTATCCTCCAACCCTAACCACTCAGCCTCTACCCAGATGGTAATGCGCCGTCACAATCTTCGCTCTCTCTCTCCCACTACTCTATTCTCCTCTATCCTTTCTCCCTCCTGTCTCCTGATTCTGCCACTTCGACCCTACTCTCCTCCCTTTCTGCATCCTATGACTCGCACCGTCCCCTTTCCTCCCAACCGGGTCGGCCCTCCCCTCCTGCTTTGTGTCTGAGTGACTCATTGCGAGTTTACAGAACAGGGTTGCAGGCAGCTGAGATCGAAAATGGAGGAAAACTAAACTTTCACAGGACCTATCATCCTTTCACTCCCTCCTACCCACATTCTCTTCCTCTGCATCAGCTTCTAAAGCCACTTTCTGAATTTCAAGCTTCTGCCTCTAACTCTAGGAAATTATTTCCCACCTTCTCCTCCTTCCCTAATCCTCCAACCCCTCCCCCTCACTCCTCCCTCTCTGTGGACGCCTTTGTCACCCACTTTGAAAAAAAGCTTGATGACATCCGCTACTCATTCACTCAGCCTATTGAGTCCACTGGTCTCACTCACATGGGACTACCCTACGCCTTGACCTCCTTCTCCCCTCTCTCTCCAGGTGACATCCTGCGACTAGTGAAGTCAGGCCACCAGACAACCGGCCTGCTTGACCCCATCCCCTCCTCCCTTCTCCAGACCATCTCTGGAGATCTTCTCCCACTCCTCACTTCCCTCATCAACTCATAACTGACCACTGGCTGTGTCCCCTCTGACTTCAAAATGGCCCGAGTTGCTCCCCTCCTCAAGAAACCAACACTCAGCCAACATCTGACACCCGACCAACATCTGACGTCAAAAACTATAGACCTGTATCCTTTCTTTTTTCTTCTTCCCAAAACACTTGAGCGCGCGGTCTCTGATCAACTTTCTCGAAATCTCTCTCAGAACAATCGTCTTGACTTTAACCAGTCAGGCTTCACGACGGGTCACTCAATCGAGACTGCTATCCTCTGTTATCACGGAGGCTTTCCGCACTGCCAAAGCTGACTCTTCTCTGTTCTCATCCTCCTAGATCTATCCGCTGCCTTCGACTCCGTGAAGCATCAGGTCCTCCTCTCAGGGCTGGGCGTCTCAGGTCCTCCTCTCCACCCTCTCAGGGCTGGGCATCTCAGGTCCTCCTCTCCACCCTCTCAGGGCTGGGCATCTCAGGTCCTCCTCTCCACCCTCTCAGGGCTGGGCATCTCAGGTCCTCCTCTCCACCCTCTCAGGGCTGGGCGTCTCAGGTCCTCCTCTCCACCCTCTCAGGGCTGGGCATCTCAGGTCCTCCTCTCCACCCTCTCAGGGCTGGGCGTCTCAGGTCCTCCTCTCCACCCTCTCAGGGCTGGGCATCTCAGGTCCTCCTCTCCACCCTCTCAGGGCTGGGCGTCTCAGGTCCTTCTCTCCACCCTCTCAGGGCTGGGCATCTCAGGTCCTCCTCTCCACCCTCTCAGGGCTGGGCGTCTCAGGTCCTCCTCTCCACCCTCTCAGGGCTGGGCATCTCAGGTCCTCCTCTCCACCCTCTCAGGGCTGGGCGTCTCAGGTCCTCCTCTCCACCCTCTCAGGGCTGGGCATCTCAGGTCCTCCTCTCCACCCTCTCAGGGCTGGGCATCTCAGGTCCTCCTCTCCACCCTCTCAGGGCTGGGCATCTCAGGTCCTCCTCTCCACCCTCTCAGGGCTGGGCGTCTCAGGTCCTGCTCTCCGCCCTCTCAGGGCTGGGCGTCTCAGGTCCTCCTCTCCACCCTCTCGGGGCTGGGCGTCTCAGGCTCTGCCAGATCCTCCTCTCCACCCTCTCGGGGCTGGGCGTCTCAGGCTCTGTCAGGTCCTCCTCTCCACCCTCTCGGGGCTGGGCGTCTCAGGCTCTGTCAGGTCCTCCTCTCCACCCTCTCGGGGCTGGGCATCTCAGGCTCTGTCAGGTCCTCCTCTCCACCCTCTCGGGGCTGGGCATCTCAGGCTCTGTCAGGTCCTCCTCTCCACCCTCTCGGGGCTGGGCGTCTCAGGCTCTGTCAGGTCCTCCTCTCCACCCTCTCGGGGCTGGGCGTCTCAGGCTCTGTCAGGTCCTCCTCTCCACCCTCTTGGGGCTGGGTGTCTCAGGCTCTGTCAGGTCCTCCTCTCCACCCTCTCGGGGCTGGGTGTCTCAGGCTCTGTCAGGTCCTCCTCTCCACCCTCTCGGGGCTGGGTGTCTCAGGCTCTGTCAGGTCCTCCTCTCCACCCTCTCAGGGCTGGGCGTCTCAGGCTCTGCACACTCTTGGATTGCATCCTACCTGGCAGGCCGCTGATGTAGAGAGGATTTGTGTCTGCACCACAGACTCTCACTACTGGTGTCCCCCAGGGCTGTGAGATGTGGTTGTCCCACCTAGCTATCTTAAGATGATAGCACTAGCTGTAAGTCGCTCTGGATAAGAGCGTCTGCTAATTGTATAAAATGTCAAATGTAAATGGGGCCTTTAGGATCATTTAGTGTCAACTCTACAGGTCTAGATGGGGGACATGCCTCATCTGATACAGATACTTTACTCTCGTTTGAGCTGTGTCTATGACTATAATAGTCTCACAAAAAACTTGGACTAACAGCCTGTCTCAGCCCTGGCTTGCAGCTCTGCATCCACCAACCCCTTTAGCCACCTGAAAATAAACCAGACATGCTGCATGTTAAAATACAACACAAACAATGTTTAGGGTTGCAGAGGGCATCAAATCTCCCATCTGAGGAATGTGATTATGAAATCAGCCACTATGCAACCTGCCCAAAACTTTAAATGAAATCTAATTCACCTATGTGGTCGAGCTACAGCTGTGTTTGTCAGACCATGAGACATTATGAAAAACGGTCTTCTCACAAAAATGCCTGAGGCGTCTAAATGGTTGGTGTTCAAAGGGGTTTTCCATTTTGCTCTACGACCCCACAGTCAGTAATGCTAAAGTGCCAACTTCTGTCTGTAGTGTCCAAACTGTTTGAGCTACAAACTATACTGAACAAAAATATAAACGCAACATGTAAAGTGTTGGTCTCATGTTTCATGAACTGAAATAAAAGACCCCCCCCCCCCCCCAAAAAAAAGAAAATCAAATGTTATGCACAAGTTTGTCTCTGTTAGTGAGCATTTCTCCTTTGCCAAGATAATCCATCCATCTGACAGGTGTGGCATATCAAGAAGCTGATAAAAAAAACAGCAGGATCATTACATAGGTGAACCTTGTGCTGGGGACAATAAAAGGCCACTTGAAAATGTGCAGTTTTGTCACACAACACAATGCCACAGATGTCTCAAGTATTGAGGGAGTGTGCAATTGGCATTCTGACTGAAGGAATCTCCACCAGAATTGTTGCCAGAAAATTGAATGTTCTCTACCATAAGACTCTAATGTCATTTTAGATTGGCCTTTGTGGGGAAAAACTCAAAATAAGAGGGTAAATATGTACGTTTTCTGAGTTTTCTTATATATCTCCTAGATATAGAACAGACACTTCAAAAAAATCCTTATGATCTATTTTTTGATTGTCTTTTTTGCCATTTCTGAATGTGTTACTCAAAGTGTTTCTTTGGGCTATAGTAGTAAAGGCCAAATTCAATATTTTATCAAATAATAATACCTAAAGGAGTTCTAAAATTCTAAATCAAATAGCAAAACAATTCCAAATGTTAGCTTTGAGTGGGGAGGGGGAAACTGAAAATGTGTCTTTATTGGCAGAGAGGATTGGAACTCTTTCTTATTGGTCTATTACATAATTTACCACATGGTGACGTCACCATGGAAGGCCAAAACTCCCTCCCACCAAAACAGGCTGAACTTTCAGGCAGCTTTTTCAAACAGCTCTTACACTAAAAGTCCACTGTCTGTCATCATTTTCACATTTTTCGAGTATTATTCCAACCCTAATGGTTTTGACTGCATTGGGCCTTTAAGATCTTGTGAAGTAGTTATTCAGTAGAACTTTTTTATATATAAGGGGTAGCCTGCCATCTTGTGGTCAGTTTCTGCAGTTGCAGTTACTGTCTTGTTCATTTTGGGTACTCTACCTGGGAATATAGTGCACCTGATGGAATCTTTATCCCAGCCTTCACAAACAAATCCTTAATGATGATGATAGGTTGTGTGTGCGTTTGTGTGTGTGTACCTTCTACGGCAGCTCCATTAGGCTCGGCGTATCCCGGTCCCTTAGTGATGATGTGACAGATGATTCCTCCATCCTCCCTTGTAACTCAAACAGCTCCATCTAACACACACAAACAAAATATTAATTTAAGCACTCTCACAAAATCACACATGTCAATGTTGAATGTATAGCTAAAAAAGCAAACTCTCTCAATCCCTCACAGACAGACCTGGAAGACGTGGTTGGGGGGTATCTTTGGGGGGACTGCCGTACTCGTACTCTGGTTGTCCTTTCATAGTAACCACTCCCAGGTATCACAGCTTGATTGCATGATGTACACACACACACACACACACACACAGTTATAGTGACTACACCCAGGTCCAATGCCTTGATTGCCTGGCCCACACTCACACACAGACACACTTGAGACACACACACACCCTTGCCCAGCTCAAAAGATAACTTATTTCCTTGTTCGAGGCCAGAGTAAAACAGGGTTTCATCCAGCAGCATGCCAACATAGAAAACAAACATCTTGTCCGCCACCAACAAACACCCTGTCCCTGTGCTTCACTAACTACAGAGGGAAGGGAGGGAGAGAGACACTGAAGGTTAGTTCTGCTGTAGCAGTGTATTGCATGGTCAGCAACACACAATATAATTCCCTTACATTTTTGCTTTTACAGTGTGTTTTTTGTTATATACATTTTACACACACAGTAAAACAAAAAAATGTTAGTTACATAACAAAGACATGATTTAAAAATATATATATACAAACAACATTTTGGATAGTTAATACTCTGACATCTACCTAGTGTTTTCAATAACTATTACCGATTATGAGCTTTTTAAACCCAGCCCTCTGCTACGCTCAGCACATCCCACCAGTCTCCGTAGACCACCACTTTTTGATTTCCACGCCCATTTATTTTTCAAATGTGCTGTGATGTCTCACATGAACTTTGAACTTTTCTAATCACATAGTATCCTCAGATTGTACGTTAAAGATAAATATTTTTCCTACGAGTATTATTATATTATTTATTGACTGACTATGACTTTCCAAATCGTCCAACACTGCTATTTGTAGGGTTAATTTTTAATTAATATTGTGATTTTTCATCCATTTCTGAACCTGTGACCAGAAATAAGCTACATGGGGACAATACCAGAATAAATGATCTAATGATTTTGTTCAGCAAAATCTGCAGAGCTGAGAGTGTGTGTGTCCCATTCAGGCTTCTGCCTCTAACCTTAGGAAACTTGGTGGCAAGAATATCGTATAATAATTTAAACTGAAAAACTTGCTGTTGAATCAAGAGTTGTTTTGTGAATTAGTTTATATACCGTGTGCCATGGAATTGGTACATCAGAAAAACATCTTTGCAACCTGCATGGCACAGCTGTCAACATTTTTTGTCCTCAAATTAAACTGGTATATTTTTCTATTTATGCCAATCTCTTTCAGACAGTTTTGGTCTTTAATATATAGCAGACTAACAAATTCTCTACTTTGTCCCCCTTCCACCTGCCTCCTCCATTTTTGCAGTAATGCTGCAATCAGTTGGTTGTAAGTTTGGACTGAGCAAACATTCCCATATATTTTCGATAGCTGCATGTGTGACATAAATCCACCATTACTACTCATAAAATCCTTAATAAATATATATATATATATATATATATATATATATATTTAAATGTCCATCAATGTAGTTTTTCTTTTAGCAATGAGTATATTTGAGTTTAACCATAATATTTGTTGTAATATTTGTTCTGTCTTTTCTGGAGGATAAAACTGAAATTGTAACCAGCTTTTGTACGGCTTGTTTCAGAAAGGGCAACACTTTGAACAAGATTTCTTTTTCAATTAACCAGAAAGTAGAAGTTGTAATCTCTAAAAAGACAACAAAAAATTAACAAAGGTTGAGCCTTTCTTAGTAATCTACTGGAGAACAAATTCAGGTTTAAGTATAATTTATGTATGAGTGAAGCTTTTAGTGAGAGGTTTAATGCTTGAATATTTAATCATTTCAGCACCTAAAACTCATATTCATTATATAAATAGGCACTTTAAAATTTGTCTGGCTTAGGGTTCCAAATAAAGTGAAATATTTTATGTTCATATGATAAAATAAAAAAAATAAAAAATCTGGAGTAGGCCATGCCATAAGTAAAGAAGTAAACTCTGATATGACTAAAGAATTGATCCGTGTGATTTACCTCTCCATTGTTGCAGAATCTTGTCTATTTTTGAGAATTTTCATAAAAATGTGTTGTAGTAGTAAGTTCATTTATATCTTTAGGAATATGAATACCAAGTATGTATACTTCGCCATCAGCCCATTTTATTGCTAAACTACATGTAAGAGTTGTATCTTTTATAGATCCAATACGTAATATGGTGCACTTATTATAATTTGACTTTAGTCCAGAGAGGCTAGAGAAGTGATTTTCAATGAGACCGGGCAGGGATCCAGACTGCATACATCGACACTTTGTTTTAAAGACCTGGATTTCTAACCCCTTGAGATGTTCTTGATGGATCTGATTTTAATAGCTAGCATTTAAATAACCATAAGAAATAGTTATGGAGACAACAGACAGCCTTGTTTTCCTGCTCTTGACAGTTCAATACTTTCTGAGATGTAACTATTATTTACTATTGTACACCTGGGGTTGCTATACATAACTTTAATCCAGTGTAGAAGAGATTCACCTAAATTAAAATAGTCCAGGCAATTATGTATAAATTCTAGTGATACTTTATTAAAAGCCTTTTCAAAATCTGCTATAAAGATCAGGCCTGGTTTATTTGATGTTTCATTTTGTTCTATTGTTACAAGTAATTAATGTATATTATCTCTCCTGTTTCAGTAATAGTGAAATCAGACCTCCTTGTTGAGTAGTTGACTATTTTTATAGGAGTAGTTAGAAAATTCTAATAGTGTATCTTTAAAAGTACATAAAAAAAGGTTGATAAATCTCTACTGGTATGCCATCAAGTCCTGGGGTTTTTCCCAGACCAAAAGTATTTCATTGCCTCAAAAAGTTCCTCTGTAAGTTGGCCTTCACACAGGTCTTTCTGTACATTTGTTAATTTTACTTTATTAGGGTTAAAAATCCTTACAGTTAACATAATTCAGTGGAGATGGAGGAGAATGGAAAGAAAACATATGCTTAAAATATTTTGCATCCTTTTTCAAATATAATTTGGTGGATCATGGATGACTGTCATTGGTAATGGGTTTCTGTAACTTCTTTTTGGTAGGATTTCGATGTTGAAGATTCAAGAAAAATGTTTCGCATTTGTCCCTATTTTCCATCCAGTTCTCTTTATTTTTGTAATAAATTACACTTGATCGTTCATGAATAAGTTCCTCAAGTTCTTTTTGTTTTTCCTCTGACCTCTATAGTACCGTTTGTATTACCAGCTACCTGTTCAGTTAGTTCCTCTATTTCCTTTGTTAGTCTAAACTTTTATATATTGTTTTATATTTATTTATTTTTACCACTTTTTCATGGTATCCAATTGTTAGATACAGTCTTGTCCCAACGCTGCAACTCCCCTATGGACTCGGGAGAGGCGCAGGACGAGAGCCATGTGTCCTCCGAAACACAAACAATATTGCTTGTTGACACACTCCTCGCTTAACCCGGAAGCCAGCCGTACCAATGTGTCGGAGGAAACACCATCCAGCTGGCGACCGAAGTCAGCCACAAGGACCCGGAACACCACAAGGAGTCGCTAGAGCACGATAGGACAAGGAAATCCCATCCGGCCGAACCCTCCCCTAACCTGGACGATGCTGGACCAATTGCTATGACACAGCCTGGGATTGAAGCCGGCTCTGTAGTGACACCTCAAGCACTGCTAAGCAGTGCACCACTTGGGAGGCAGTCTAAACTCTTTTGACCGAAACTGCTTTGTTTTAAAGATGAGCATTGCATGGCCTCTGAAGACACATTTGGAAGGGTACCATACAGTAAGGGGATCTTCTGTACCTGTATATTGTGGGTGAAAAATTCAGTTATAAATGATTTTGTCTTAGTTAAGAACAAAGTCATCCAGTAGGCCTTGATTACATCTCCATTACCCCCGTCCACATGGAAATTCTGTAAGAGTTATGTGGAGGCCAATTAGATGGTGGTCCGATCGCATTCTGTCTCCTATCAATACTTTAAAACTTTTGGTGCCCGAGAGAATGACACAATAAATGATTGAAGAATGATAGCTTGATTAAGTCTCCTACATGTATATCTCACTAGGTCCGTTTTTTTTTTTGCCTCCGTATATCCACTAGTACTAATGTGGGACGGTAGTTAGCCTAGTGGTTAGAGCGTTGGGCCAGTAACCGAAAGGTTGCTGGATTGAATCCCCAAGCTGACAAGGTAAAAATCTGTCGTTCTGCCCTTGAACAAGGCAGTTAACCCACTGTTCCCCGTTAGGCCGTCATTGTAAATAAGAATTTGTTCTTAACTGACTTGCCTAGTTAAATAAAGGTTAAATAAAAAAAAATGTGTCCATGATTTTTGTGATCTCCTTAAGGGCGTGTGGTAGTGGTACTGTATGCTGTTTAGTACTTTGGCCTGCAGTTGTGTTCAGGTCTTGGGCTTTGGGCTCTTAAACTGCAAGAAGTGAATTGATTTGTGTGATGTGTGAACTGTCGGATGAGACAATGAGTCGTCTGCATGAGGGACAGTAAAGGTAAATCATAAATACATGAAAATGACGGTGGGTTGTGATGAACAGCCTACTTGATATCTGAAGGCAATGAGATTCTCAAGCATAAGGGACAATAAAACTAAATCATAGATACTACATGAAAATGACAGTTCAAAAATCATTGTACAATAAAAATACATCCCTGTGACATTTCACATTCATAACTGAAACAGTAACATACAAAACATTATTTTAAAACCATTGTTTCGCACGTTAACAACACACACCCACACACACCTACAACTGAAAAACGTTTAGGGAAGCTGTACAGAGAAAAAACTTCACCAGAATGTTACGGCGGTAGATGAAATGTAGGAAGTATGACGCATCTTGATGAAGGTTGGTTGTCTGATGTTGGGTAGATCAGGGGGGAGGACTTTGGATGTTGGGAAAGGAGCCCAGGAGGTACCCTGCTGTCTGGCGCTGCAGAACCCCTCTGTAGATTCCGTAGAACTAGAACAGTGTAAACAGGAAGAGGGGAGTAGAGGAGAGTAGAACGGGGAGGTGGAGGGATGCAATACAGAAAACACACAGGTATCAGTAGATCAAGTGGGTATATAAAAGGGGTAGTTTTAGTCATCTTTACTTAGCTAACTAGCTACCTTGCAGTACAAATGGGTCACGGGTATAGTTGAGATGGACTATGGTCCCTGGGTTGTTTCTAATCACTGCAATCCAATGCAAATACTTGCATAATTCAAGGCAGCACACAATCAGATAGTAAGACATAGATTACGATTAATTTACTTTAGCTACGTTAGTTGTACAGTTCACTATTATGTACAATAAGTGTTGTAAAAACTAGCTAGCAGGATAACATTTCCATTATTTGTAAGTGTCATCAGTTGAAGAGATGCAAAGCTTACCTATCAGAACAACCTCCTCACAGGAAGGTAGCTAGTTAGATTGTTAGCTTTGACTAGAGCTCCCAATCTGACAGACTATTGGCATCGATACGAAAAGTACACCCAAATTATCACATGCTCCGTAAACAGATGTAGACTAACAGTGAAATGCTTGTGGGCCCTTCCCAATAAAGAAACCAGAATTTGTTTGAATAATTATATACAATGCTAACAAAAATGTGAACCCTTTGAAATGACAAATTTATGCAGAAATCTAGGTCATCAAATCTGATCTTGATCTAATTCACAATGGACAAATGGTCTGCTTAAACTAATAACACACAAGTTATTGTATTTCTCTTGTCTATATTAAATCCATAATTTAAACATTCAGTGTAGGTTAGGAAAAGTATGTGAACCCACAGGCTAATGACTTCTCCAAAAGCTAATTGGAGTCAGCTAACCTGGAGTCCAATCAATGAGATTGGAGATGTTGGTTAGAGATGCTCTGCCCTATAAAATCTCACAAAATTTGAGTTTGCTATTCACAAGAAGCATTGCCTGATGTGAACCATGCCTGAACAAAAGATCTCAGAAGATTACAAATAGTTGATTTATCGTTGTGCAGGTCTGAGCCGCAACAGAAAAAGTTTGGTTGAGGTTTTTGCTGCCAAAGGAGGGTCGACCAGTTACTAAATCCAAGGGTTCACACACACTTTTCCCACCCTGCACTGTGAATTATTTTTTACGGCGTGTTCAATAAAGACATAACTTATAATTGTTGGTGTGTTATTTGTTTAAGCAGACTGCTTGTCTATTGTTGTGCTTTAGATGAAGATCAGATTTTATGACCAATTTATACAGAAATCCAGGTAATTCCGAAGGGTTTACATACTTTCTTGCCACACATACATATGTGTGTATGTATATAGTAACAGAATAGCAAGGATCAGACCAATGTGCAGCGTGGTAAGTGTCCATAATGATATTTAATAAATAAACAGCACACTGAACAAAATAACAAAAGTACAACCACCCACAAACACAATAGAAAACAGGCTACCTAAATATGGCTCCCAATCAGAGACAACGACTGACACCTGCCTCTGATTGAGAACCATACTAGGCCAAACACAGAATAACAGAACAAAACATAAAACATAGAATGCCCACCCCAACTCACGCCTGTTACGGTCTTCTGGTGAAAGAGATGCCCAAAATGCAGCGTGGTTATTCATGAAAATATGAACAATTTTCAATAAACAATAAACGTAACGTGAAAACCGAAGTCCTAACTGGTGCAAAACACAGACACAGGAACAATCACCCACGAAATACTCAAAGAATATGGCTGCCTAAATATGGTTCCCAATCAGAGACAACGATAAACACCTGCTTCTGATTGAGAACCACTCAAGGCAACCATAGACTTAGAATACTATACACAACCCCATAAATCTACAAAACCCCTAGACAAGACAAACAGTCACCCATGTCACACCCTGGCCCAACCACAACAATAAAGAAAACACAAAATACTAAAGCCAGGGCGTGACAGTACCCCCCCCCCAAAGGTGCGGACTCCTGGCCACACACCTAAACCCATAGGGGAGGGTCTGGGTGGGCGTCTGTCCACGGTGGCGGCTCTTGCGCTGGACGTGGACCCCACTCCATCAGTCTTTGTCCACCTCCTTAGCGTCCTTAGATTGGCGACCCTCGCCGTCGACCTTGGCCTACTAATCTTAACAAAGAGCCCCACTGGACTGAGGGGCAGCTCGGGACTGAGGGGCAGCTCGGGACTGAGGGGCAGCTCGGGACTGAGGGGCAGCTCGGGACTGAGGGGCAGCTCAGGTAGGTTGACGGCTCTGGCAGATCCTGGCTGACCTGGCAGCTCCGGACAGGCGGGAGACTCCGGCAGCGCCGGACAGGCGAGGCGCACTGTAGGCCTGATGCGTGGTGCTGGCACTGGTGGTACTGGGCCGAGGACACGCACAGGAAGCCTGGTGTGGGGAGCTGCCACCGGAGGGCTGGTGCGTGGAGGTGGTACTGGATAGACCGGACCGTGCAGGCGCACTGGAGTTCTTGAGCACCGAGCCTGCCCAACCTTACCTGGTTGAATGCTCCCGGTCGCCCTGCCAGTGCGGCGAGGTGGAATAGCCCGCACTGGGCTATGCAGGCGAACCGGGGACACCGTGCGCAAGGCTGGTGCCATGTAAGCCGGGCCAAGGAGACGCACTGGAGACCAGATGCGTAGAGCCGGCTTCATGACACTTGGCTCGATGTCCACTCTAGCCCGGCCGATACGAGGAGCTGGTATGTACCGCACCGAGCTATGCACCCGCACTGGAGACACCATGCCCTCCACAGCATAACACGGTACCTGCCCGGTCTCTCTAGCACCCCGGTAAGCACAGGAAGTTGGCACAGGTCTCCTACCTGGCTTCGCCATACTCCCTGTGTGCCCCCCACCCCAAGACATTTTTGGTGTTGACTCTCGGGCTTCCTTGCCAACCGTGTTCCCTCGTATCGCCGGCTCCTCTTTCCGGCTGCCTCTGCTCTCCTAAGTGCCTCCACCCTTTCCCACCAGGATCTCCTCCCAAGTGTAGCAACCCTTGCCGTCCAACACATCATCCCATGTCCATTCCACCTTGCCCTGCTCCTGCTGCCGCTGCCTGTCACCACACCGCTTGGTCCTGTTGTGACACCTGCCTCTGATTGAGAACCATACTAGGCCAAACACAGAATATAACAGAACAAAACATAGAAAAACAAAATGCCCACCCCAACTCACACCTGTTACGGTTTTCTGGTGAAAGAGGACCAAAACGCAGCGTGGTTATTCATAAACATCTTCAATGAAAGATGACTATACGAACAATTTACAAAAACGTACCGTGACAACAGTCCTAACTGGTGCAAAACACAGAGACAGGAACAATCACCCACGAAAAACTCAAAGAATATGGCTGCCTAAATATGGTTCCCAATCAGAGACAACGATAAACACCTGCCTCTGATTGAGAACCACTCTAGGCAACCATAGACTTACCTAGAATACTATACTAAACACAACCCCATAAATCTACAAAACCTCTAGACAAGACAAACACATAATCACCCATGTCACACCCTGGCCTAACCACAATAATAAAGAAAACACAAAATACTAAGGCGTGACAACACCCTGACCAACTAAAATAAAGACATAAAAAAGGAACTAAGGTCAGAACGTGACATATATATATATATATATACATATATATATATATATATATATATATATATATATATATACAATGCCTTCAGAAAGTAGTCATACCCCTTGACTTATTCCACATTTATTCCACATTTTGTTGTGATACAGCCTGAATTCAAAATTGATTAAATATATATTTTTCTCACCCATCTACACAAAACATCCCATAATGACAAAGTGAAAACATGTTTTTATACATTTTTGTAGATTTATTGAAAATGAAATAGATCAATATCTCATTTACATAAGTGTTCACACCCCTGAGTCGATACTTTGTAGAAGCACCTTTGGCAGCGATTACACCTGTGAGTCTTTCTGGGTAAGTCTCTAAGAAATTTCCACACCTGGATTGTGAAACATTTGCCCATTAAAAAAAATATTCAAGCTCTAAAAATTGGTTGTTGATCATTGCTAGACACCCGTTTTCAGGTCTTGCCATAGATTTTCAAGTAGATTTAATTTAAAACTAACTCGGCCACTCAGGACAATTCACTGTCTTCTTGGTAAGCAACTCCAGTGTAGATTTGTCCTTGTGTTTTAGGTTATTGTCCTGCCGAAAGGTGAATTAATCTCCCAGTGTCTGGTGGAAAGCAGACTGAGCCAGGTTTGCCTCTATTATTTTGCCTGTGCTTAGCTCCATTCCGTTTAATTTTTATCCTGAAAAACTCCCCAGTTCCTAATTATTATAAACATACCCATAACATGATGCAGCCACCAGTATGCTTGAAAATATGGAGTGGTACTCAGTAATGTGTTGTATTGGATTTGCCCCAAACATAACACTTTGTATTCAGGAGAAAAAGTGAATTGCTTTGCCACATTTTTTGCACTATTACTTTAGTGCCTTGTTGCAAACAGGATGCAGGTTTTGGATTTGTTTTTTAAATGACAGGGTTCCTTCTTTTCACTCTATCCATTAGGTTAGTATTGTGGATTAACTACAATGTTGTTGATCCATCCTCAGTTTTATTCAATCACAGCCATTCAACCCTGTAACTGTTTTAATGTCACCAAATCCCTGAGTGTTTCCCTTCCTCTCCTGCAAATGAGTTAGGAAGGAGGATGACTGTATCTTTGTAGTGACTGGGTGTATTGATACACCATCCAAAGTGTAATTAACAACTTCACCATTCTCGAAGGGATATTCAATCTCTGTTTTTTTCTTTCTTCCCATCTACCAATAGGTGCCCTTCTTTGTGAGGCATTGGAAAACCTCTCTGGTCTTTGTGGTTGTATCTGTTTGAAATTCACTGCTTGACTGAGGCACCTTACAGATACTTTTATGTGTGGGGTACAGGGATGAGGTAGTCATTCAAAAATCATGTTAAACACTATTATTGCACACAGAGTGAGTCTGTGCAACTTATTAGGTGACTTGTTAAGCACATTTTTACTCCTGGACTTATTTAGGCTTGACATAACAAAAGGGTTGAATACTTACTGTCTCAAGACATTTCAGCTTCTCATTTATAATTCATTTGTAAAAAAATTTAAGAAACATAATTCCACTTTGACATTATTCAAAGTGTGTAGGCCAGTGAAAAAAATAAATCACAATTGAATCCATTTTAAGTTCAGGATGTAACGCAGCAAAATGTGGAAAAAGTCAAGGGGTGTGAATACTTTTGGAAGGGGGGTACCAGTACATGAGGTACCACTACAGAGTCCCGTTTAGTAGTCTTATGTCTTGGGGGTAGAAGCTGTTCAGGGTCCTGTTGGTTCCAGACTTGGTGCATCGGTACCGCTTGCTGTGCGGTAGCAGAGAAAACAGTTTATGACTTGGGTGGCTGGAGTCTTTGACAATTTATAAGGGCGTTCCTCTGACAACGCCTGGTATAGAGGTCCTGGATGGCAGGGAGTTTGGCCCCAGTGATATTCTGGCCGTAATCACTACTCTCTGTAGCGCCTTGCAGTCAGATGCCAAGAAGCTGACATGCCAGGCGGTGATGCAGCCAGTCAAGATGCTCTCAATGGTGCAGCTGTATAACTTTTTGAGGATCTGAGGAACATATTCCAGTTTGTGCTAGCGAAACAGTCCTTTATCTTAGTATCCGCTTCATTGGACCACTTCCGTATTGAGCGTGTCACTGGTACTTCCTGTTTTGAGTTTTTGCTTGTAAGCAGGAATCAGGAGGATAGAGTTATGGTCAGATTTGCCAAAGGGAGGGTGAGGGACAGTCTTGTATGCATTTTCATGTGCTTATCCATACGCAAAGCACAGACGTTAGGAAATTATCAAGAATATGAACCTTCCGACACTGCCTACGCGGTACATGACGTCTTTGCATCTGAAAATCCAAAGAATATTAATTCTAAAAACAGATGTGTTTTGACACGCTCAGATGAACGGTCGACACCAGAGTTATCCACAACCATCGCTAACTCCTCCTTCTCCCGGCACGAATCAAGGGCTACTCTCCTTAGAGCTGACTTAGCTGGCCATCCAGGTAATGCCAGGTCATGGCAGTTAGGCTATGTGTGTGTGTGTGTGTGTGTGTGTGTGTGTGTGTGTGTGTGTGTGTGTGTGTGTGTGTGTGCACGTGCATGCGTTTATGTCTGTCACAGAACCCTGGAAGGATGGATCTGGGGTCAGAGGAGCTAGTTCTTCCAGTTCTCTCATGTGTTGCTGGGGAGTTAGAATGACCCTGTGACTGGCCCTCAGGTGTGGAGAGAGGGAGGGAGGGAGGGAGAGAGAGAGAGAGAGAGAGAGAGAGAGAGAGAGGTTTATAACCAGGTGCAGAGGGAACATGGTCATGTGTGTCAAGCGTTGGAAGTGTTAACAGACTGCTTGTTATTGAGTGGGTGGAGGTGGCAGTGGAGGTTTTATTAATGAGGTAGCTAGTGGAGGAATGAGACTGAAGGTGCGGGTTAGAATATCACGTTCTTTCTTTCTCTATGCTGGTCATAAGGGTGTATTGAGGTGGGTGGAAGAGGTTCAAATGAGAATTTCCACTGAAATGACAGTACTCCAAAGAGAATTTCAGCAAATATGTTCAGTGTCAATAGAGCAAAAAAAGACATGACACGTTACAGGCGTGACGAATAGTGAAAATAAAGAAAACGTTTAAACGCTCCAAGTTTTAAGCAAGGTTTGGACCACTGTGGGTCCTGGCAAAGAGTACGAGCCGTAAACCATGAATTGGGAGATGGAGACGATGGCGTCTATGACGTACGATCAGTGTAGTAGGCTACAATTCACTGAAGGGAATCAGGCAGACACAGATGTTCAGTTAGGCTATTCACTGAAACTGTACTCGAGGACATGACTCACATCTTAATGCTGGTAATATTAGCCATTTTGGTGAACGTCAGGCTTCAGTGTAAAGGCAGTTGGGTCCATTGAAATCCTGTAGATCCTAGAGGTTTGCTGTGTGCACCACCTAAATGGCAGACATCAATAGACGTCCTGTCCTGTTTTTATCATAACCTTGTATCACAGCGTTCCCACCTTGTCATGATTATTCCCCATAGAAGCCCGGCAAGGCCACTCTCATACGGTCCTCCCCAGCCATTCAATATCATTATATAACCCTTGAAGAATGGACACCATCTGAATGCATTGTTTCCCCCCTGCTCATTATGTGGAGGTGTTGAACGGCACAGACTGGATTGACGGCTGGGACCGCGTCGCCTCTCACCCATCCTCTCACACTCTCACTGGGAGAGTTAGGTGATGGAGGGGAGGGCAGACGGCGGGGGAGTTTAATTCCAGGGTTTAGGTTTCACGTTGTGGTCTTTGTTGGAGGGAGGGAGGTGGAGGTTGTGGGAACGAAGGCTTAGCCTATTCATTCCCAAACGCATCTCTCCCCTTTCTCCTCACCCCTTTGGTGTGAACCCTCACCCCTGCCTTGCCTTCTAAACTGTACCCCCCTTTTCCGTTCTGGGAGGCAAAGAGGGAGTCATGGGGGAGGAGGATTGGATGGCAGACGTTAAATATAATTAAGAGAAGTTAATTGGCTTTTTACATGAGAAAGCCTAACCTTAGTTCTAATATAAGGTAGAGGCATGTTTGTGGCTCCAGGCCTGCCCCATACAATACCACAGTGTATCACAGACCTGCATGTCTGTCTGGGCTATTCGTGGCAACTTTCAGAATTGGATGTCTTATCAATACGACAATGTGTCCCTGTTTACCCCTTGAGATTATACTAATAACAAGAGTCAAAGACAATATCAAGAATGAATCCCATGACTGCATGGCCATAAGGCAGGGAAGGTAACCGTGACGGTGCTGCTAGCTCTATAAACACTTCAGTTGGTTCAGCTGTTAGTATTTTGTACACACACACAGGAAGCTCGTTGCACAACCCTGATGGCTTTCTGGCCATTTTACTGCAGGTAAGACATTAAATGTTCCAAACATTTCCAACCAGAAGAGGCTGGTGGGAAGAGTTATAGGAGGACGGGCTCATTGTAATGGCTGGAGTAAATGGAACGTCAATCACATCAAACACGAGGTGTCCCATGGTTTGATGTGTTCGACTCCGTTCCATAAATTCCATTCCAGCCATTACAATGAGCCCGTCCTCCTATAACCCCTCTCCCTGTCCTGGCCCAACAAAAGCCTTCTCTGTCGAGCTGAGACACGGCTATTAGATCTCAAAGTCCATGCCACCGCCGCCCCAGGGCTGGGCTCTGGTCAGACACACACACACACGGTCAGCTGATGATTTCCCCCGCACCCTGCCTTGCTCTATTGGCCGACGGCCTGTGGCTGATAAAGTCCAGAGAGGTGATTGGCTGACCCAGTGTGAACGGAGCAGGGTCGGGGTTGGTCATCGTTGCTCCGGTACAGAGGTGTGGACTGGAGGTGGCTGGCAGGAATACAAAGACCAGTTGGGGGTGGGAAGGTAAGCATTTGCCGTGGTGGCTACTGCACTGCTGTGTACCACCTTACCTTACGTAATTTGGTGCATACGGACACCAAATGGTGCAGGAGTGGGCACCCTGGGTCCTGGGTCCAAGGGGAGAAGTGCAGGAGGTTACCTGTCCCACACCTGTGTGGTACCTGCCCTCTGACCCTCTTTGGGGAGAAGAGCAGACCAACTCCTCTGGGTCTGGTCCAGTGAACGGCTTTGGTTCTCTTCATTCCCTCCTTATTCTCCCCTACACAATAGAAATCGGTAGTGGGGGGCGTGTGCGCATCTGGTGCCCACCCCTCCCACCGGCCATGCTGAAAGCTCATTAAAAATGGCTTGCTGTTAATGAGCTATAGGGATCATAGAGCTGCCTTCTCATTAGAGGGGGCAGGGCTATGGCCATAGGATGCTGGCGCAGGGATTTTTGTGCCCCCAAAATGCAGTCCGCAATTACGTGAGCGCAACCCCCTGGCACCCAGTACCCCCTACCCCTAGAAACCTTACAGCTTGCCCCCGTCCCATTCCAATTCCCCTGGATATGTAGCCTTCATACCCGTCCCAATTCCCTGGCTATGTAGCCTTCTACGTAAAGTTCAACTGGCCTACAGATTGAGTCACGTCACCTCCTTTAAGAAACTCCCTCCGATTGGCGTTTGATCTGTGCGGGTCGTTTCTCTGTGGACTGACTCCAGTCATCCCGAGTTATGAATGTTTAATGTCAGAGCACTGGATCAAGGACCCTCTATGCTTGTTTACATCCGTCTGACGTTTGTTGCTTTTGACCTTCAGGAGCGGGTTCGCCATTCCTACACGGAGACCAAAACACACACACACACACACACACACACACACACACACACGAGATCACTTTGCCTCAAATCTTTAATGACCAGGTCAATGACAAAATGGTATCAAGTTTACAAAAAGACAGTGGCATAGTTTAGCCTCATTGCAGTCAGCACAGACAGAGAAAACCAGGAATGCTGGGAAAATGAGTTTGAGGCATACAGCATACAGTCAATTGATGATAACAAACGGCAACGACATCTACATGTAGGAGTGCCATTTTACGTACATAACATTGGTCCCTGAACAAGTATACTCCGCTCATGTTCATCAATCATTCACATTTTACCCTGTCACTACATGTCATACACAAAGCATAGAATTGGTTTTTCAAAGTGTCCAAAAAGAAGGGTTCCCTGCCATCAGTGTATATAGACATCAATAATGATCATGTAAATCACAGTAGTCAGAAATTAGTTGGTGACATGTCACTCAAAGCATGTTCTCAGCCACAATGGCAAATGTAGCTAAATGTTAGCTGCATAATTGTTGTTGGCATAGGCTCACTTTCCATGCACATAAAACAGCTTGCTTATGACTTGTTACGTCATGTTTCGGATGTAGTTAGTTAGGCATTTGACCGAAGGTTCAAGTCAAGTGTTACCAAAAAAATCCCCTGTACACACACACACACACACACACACACACAGAGTAAACATAGACACATACACAAGTGCTCATTCGGTGTTACCCACAAAACTCTCCCACCTATCAACAAGCCATTCACTGTAGCTCTCCACCCTGTAGTTTAGCAGTAGATAGACTTTTCATTTGCCAACCACTAACATGCAGTGTTCATAAATAAGGACAAATTTTAAAAGCACACAGGCAAAAGAAAACAGAAAACATTTTAAATGGCAGCAAAACATGCATGCTTAAGCTTCAAGCAGTTCAGCGAAAAAAGAAAAAAAAAGGAAACAAAGGAAAAAGACCCCCCCCCAATTATCAAGCACAAAAATAAAGAAATTCACAAGTTTCATATGAAGTTAAATTGCAGTTTGTTTTATGCATAGAAATTCAGGAAATCAGCAGATGAGACGTATACACATATATAAAAATAACATCCATACACAGAGAACAACAACACAATGCTGCTGGGCCTCGTGAGCCTCAAACTTTACATTAAGTGGCAAGTGTTGTGACATAGAAGCACATTTAGAAGGACAGAGAAACGACAGGCAATCTATGCTTGGCTTCGTTTCCCCTTTGACCCCGTCTCCGTCCAAACAACTAGTCTTTCATTCATCCACAGAGTGAAACGACCACCATCCCAGTTGTCACCAAAGCAACGGAACAGGATATGAAAGCCTCACTATTGTCGCAATCTCTTGCCACTACATATAAAAAATATAAAAACAATTAAACCCTTTTTACATTTGACAGTTCAGATTGGTAATCATCATTATGTTGAGTGAGTGAACCAATCAATTGACCACGGGTGTCCAATTCCTATATTCTGCTGGAGCATAGTGATCAACTTCCTGTGTTCTGGTGGACTGTGGTGGTATGACTTCCTGTTCTCAAGTCCTGTTTGCCCTCCACCTTTCCATTGCATGTCTGGATTTTGTGCTGTGGTCTAAGTAGGTGGATTTGCATATGCTAATTGTCAGCTCTGGCGAGACGTGATGTACCTCAGCATTGCACAGATAGGGAATTCAGAGGAGAGCAGGGTGGTACCTAGATTCCAGTTGGAATTGATCCCCAGTTGAGTGCTAGGAAAGGTTCATTACATTTATATGGATATTTATGTTGGTCAAAGTGGTTGGAATGATTGAGAGTCCAAGCCAGTGCTTCTGAATGTCTTAGTCAGTGTACAAAAGTGTGAAATGACGGCTATGCTGGTCCCGTAGTTTACACCAAGCCCACATCCACACTGCCTTCAGTAGGAAGCTCACCCACACTATCCTCCACTACGACTGGGCTGACAGTACCATCCACCTCTCCTTTCTGGTTCTCCTCAGCCTCCACTACCACCTCGATGGCAGCCATGTTGCTTTCGGTCTGGTCCGTGCTGGCTTCATCCTCCATCTTGATGACCAACCCGTCCTCCATTTTGACAAGGGCCCAGTTGGCATCAGCTGCACTGGCCTGGGTGTAGGTCCCGACTCTGGCATGGCTCAGCCCATGCACCTTCTTCAGGTGTTTCTCCAGGGTGGCGTACACAGTGAAGGGCACCCCGCACAGCTGGCACAGGAACGGGGCGCGGGCCCCGTGGGCGCCGTGGGTTTTCATGTGGCGTGTGAGCTTGGAGCTCTGGGCGCATGCATAGCTGCACAGGCCACACTGGTAGGGCCGTTCTCCCGTGTGGCTGCGGCGGTGCACCGTCAGGTTGCTGCTGTTCCGGAACTGTTTCCCACAGTACTCACAGGCCTCCTCCTTCTTCTTCTTCCCTGATCCCACATCGTTGTTACCACTGTTACTGCTGATGGCGCCGTTTCCTCCTCCTCCTCTCCTTTCACTCTCCCTCTGCCACTCCTGGACCACCTCGATGTTCCCACCTGCAAGCCACTCCTTCTCTCCATCCCTCTCGCTCACCCACTCCCCCCCTACCTGAGCCCTCTCCTCCCTCTCCGGACGTTTGGGGGTGCAATTTCCGCTGGCGATGCCACTCTCCCCGCTGCCCCCTGTCTCTCCGCTTTCAAGTGACCCCCCTGAAGGGCTGGCGTAGGGGGACGCATGCTGGGGCTCCTCTTGACCCTCCACCACCTCTCCCTGGGGTTGGAACAGCCTGAACAGGCTCATGTCTGGACCTCCAGGCTGGGAAGCGAGCAGGATCAGTCCAGAGCCTGGGGAGTGAGGCTTGGACTGGGATAGGTCCAACTCAGAGGTCTCCCTCTCCCCTGGTCCTCCACTCAACACCCTCTCTCCTGTCCCCTGCATTACAAATCTCCCTCTCATCCCCTGCCGACCCCCCTCATCCTCCCCTACCAGCCCCACCTCCACCCCCTCGTAGCCCACTCCACCCACACCCGTCTCTCCGCGATGACTCCTCATGTGGCGAGCCAGCTGACCACTCTGGGCAAAGGCCTGGTCACACAAGCCACAGTGATAGGGCTGCTCACATGAGTGGGTCCTCCGGTGGGCTGACAGGCTGCGGAGGGACTGGAAGCCCTGGCCACACAGCTCACAGGGAAACCCCACCTGGGCGGGTCCGAACTGGGGGAAGGAAGAGGCGGCCGGGGGGGACGGCGATGGAGAGGTGACCAGATCTCCAGCAGTGGTGAGGATGGTGGTGTTGCTACTGCCCTCAACCAGCTCTCTCAGACAGAAGTTGAGGGCCTGTCGTTCTCTGGAGGAAGGTATGGAGCTTGCCCGAGAAGCTGGCCTGCGGTTCTGACGAGGACTGAAGATGCGGGGCAGACGCAGAATGGAAGGGTGGAAGGCAGTGGCCAGGGTGTGGCTCAGTTGACAGGGATCCAGGGTAGCTGCAGGTTTGGAGTGCTGGTGACGCCCTCTTCCCATCTTCTCCTCGTCATCCTTCTCCCCGTCCTCCTGGTAGATACTAAAAGAGTGTGTGTGCTGGGCGTGTTGGAGCAGGGCCCAGGCAGAGGGCAACACACACTCACACAGTTGGCAGGTAAAGCAGGACGGCTCTTCTGCCACAGGAAAAAAAAAACACAGTTAGTAAGCAAGCCAAGACGACATTAGCAGAAACATTTCCTTGATCTGAAAAATGTAAGGGATCTCAATAGTTTTTTTTAATTATTAAAACAGCACATATCAGACAGTAGGAACTATTGTGGATAGCTAGGCGGTGACAGCAGAATACTGGGATATATAAAAGGAACACGGCACAGAAAAAAGGCACTCTGGTTAGGGCAGTACATAGGTGCAGAGAAACTAAGCCTGTTAAGTCGGTGAAGAGTGAGTGACCACAGCAAGAGGGACGGTGCTTAACATCCTCTGGTTCAGGTCTACAGGACAAGGTAGTCAGAGTTTCAAATAGAAAAAAAATGCATTGTTCCTGCCTCTCGTCCTTTTTGGAGACAGAAGCCAAGGAGAGAGGGACTCAGAGATAGCGAAGGCTGTTGATGGGACCAGAAGCAGGTGAGAGATGAACGACAGAGGCCAGCAGAAAGGGGAGATGGATAGTCAAGTACATCTGGAGAAATGTTTTAAATGTGGTTAGCATTGTCTCTTAACCGAGAGCCACTCTCCAATTAAGCTGCAAATTGCTAATTAGCGGAACCGAGAAAACGAAGGCTTTATGTAAATCAGGGACTGACTCAGCCTGCTTGACAAATGAGGCCTTTCTGCATAAATCTAAATTGGAAAGAAGATCCTCAAATTGAGGGGGAAAACAGTTCTATTTTTTGTAAAGGTTCAAAGCCGACTCTGGTATAAGCCTCTTTCATGTTTCCTGAAGTCAAAATCCTTCTGTATTTTACTGGAGGGGGAGGAGAGAAAAGATGAAAAAGAAAGCAACTCTTTCTCCCTCCCTCTCTCTCTCTCTCTTGCGCTCTGCCTGGAGAGGATAGGAGATGTGGTGGACACATCCTTTAACTTAGCCTGAAGAGATGAGTAGAGCAGGAGAGAAGTTGGTGTATTTATGGGGGGTGAATGAGAGCGCAACAACAACAACAAAAAAAGAGATGAGGAAAGCGAGAGAAAGATCAAAAAGGAGGATGTCGCAGCGCAGGGTCGAGAAACGCCACAAAAAAATGTGTCACCCCTTGGATTGTACTTCAGACCCATCCTCCTACCCCTCACCCCTCTGCCCCCCTAACCCTCCAAATCTCTCCCCGAGGGGGGGCTTTTGTCTTGGGCTCCTGGAGTGAAACACAATACCCAGCCGGTTTCTCATTCGCTCTTTCTTTCCTTCTCCATCTTTTTTTTTTGTAAGGATTCCCATTTGGCCCGGGGTAGCACTTGAATATTAAGCAGAAGCAATAACTGCTAATTAAAAATGCAGATTGGCTCGGAGCACTAACGAGCAGTAGGCAGAATCTCCTCTCCCGGGGGAGAAAGAGGGAGGAGAAAAGAGTGTGGGGGGAGATTGAAATAGGGCAAGCGAGAGTCTGTTGAAATGGGGGGGAATAATGTAAGAGATGAGAAAAAACAAACAAGTCGAATAAATAAAAATAAATGGAGACAGACGCACATGTTATTATATTCCATCACGTTCTTCCATTCTCCATCACATACACATTCTAGAGTGAAAGGGACACCTATCCGCTGTGGGGATAATTGCTCTTTCAGTTTGAGTCATCTTCCTCAAGCAGACATATTCACATGCCAAGAGAAGCCAGGCTTCCCCAAAACATCTACCCAGAAAAATATGCAATAATTTATCTTTGGTCTGTTTCATATTTTTCCTTCAAAATCGCAAAAGGCTGAATGTACAGTATCGCACCGGAGAAAACAGCCGAGCGAGCAAAACAGCACCCCTCTGTCTCTGTATGTGTAGCCCGTCTATCTGATGCTGTCTGGTCAAAAAGAGTATGACATTGTTTCCGCCAGTAGTATTGAATGCAAGAGAAGTCAGCGAGCATTTAGCCTCCCTTTATATAAAAAAAGTATAAAATAATAGCCAATCAGTGTTGTGCTAAACTGAGTAAGCTCAACTGTGAATGGTCCTGGTGCACCCAAAAAAAACCACAAAAAACAACAGGAAGTTTGGATTGGGCTTCACGCCAATCACATCGAAAGAAAAACACAGACAGAAAAAATATATATTGTTGTGTCGTTTTCCTCAGTTGGCTAGCTAACTAGCTAAAATTGTCCCTTTCCTAAATTAGCCATGAATGGAGATAGGGATTTGGACTTGTACTTAATTCTCCGTACTGGCTAATGATTTATAACGGCGATTCTGATCCAACCATAAATTCATACATTGTTCCCCTAGTCTGAGAGGATGGAAGTTCAATATGTAGCTAGATGTAGAAGGCTAGTGTTAACTAGTTGGACTGACACATTGATGCCCATGAAAAGGACGTTAGGCTAGTGAGCGAGCATTTTAGCCAAGTAGCCTAGGTCAACAACAAAAAATAAAGTGTGTACTGTATGACAGAGTCATAGACCGTTTCGTCAACATGAAAGAGGATAGCATTGGCATTTCTCGACATGTAGGGTGAGTCAACATGTTCTCTCTACTTGAACGCACGCTTGCACACAGCAAGAGAGCGAGCCACATGATATTTAGCTTATGTTGATTGGACTAAATTGTTTTATGTTATATTTTGTCATAGCATAGGGGATTTGATGATGTTGAAATGGTGCAGGCAGCTCCTGTTTTCTTTGCGACTTTCGCTAACTCTCCGCGGTTCTAAATCAATAGTTGTTTAGTAGTCTGAAAATGTTGTAAACATCAACTTGCTTGACCATGCTGTAGGTAATGTAACCAACCGTCTGTCACATGCAATATGTTTTGTGGACTTCACCAGACAGAGGTTGCTCTCCGGTTTTCTGATTAAACAAAGGTGTGGTTGAATTTACTCTGCCACAGTCTTTCTTATGGTCTTGTTGCATATACCACAGTCGCAAAGGCATATGAACTAACAGGTTATAGAGCAAACAACGCAATTATCACAACACACAGGTTGTAATGTGAAAAAAAATTAACGGGCTTGGCATCACCAGGGATTTTAGATAGACGCACAACACGTGCTGTATCAAATCATACCACATACAAAACATTTAACTTGAGTTACTTAACCCTTGTGTTGTCTTAAGGGTAAAAAAAAAAAAGACCCGCCACTGTTCAACAGCAGAGACATTTTTTCAATTCGAAATGTTATGACTTTTCCTACAGTGACCCCAATATTAGAAAAAGTGAAACATCGCCTTTGTTCATATTTCCATGAAAGCTGTACACCACCAGGGTACAAAGATTGTCTCAGGGAAATTTTTGACCCGGCAGTTATAAAATAATTTACGCACCACACAAACCACAGAGACGCACACGAAATTGAGATTACATGTGCTACTGATTGAACTCAGCCAGCAGCTCCTGGAGAGGAAGATCCCCATGGTTGGCACAGGTAGAAAGAACAAGCCTGAGCTCCCCCTGCACTCCTAGCAACAAAGTTTGGCTTCACCCCCACCACCCCACTAGACACAGTGGTTAGAGCGTTGGACTAGTAACCGAAAGGTTGCAAGATCGAATCCCTGATTCGATGCATGTAAAAAAATAAAAAAACACCACCACTCTAGTTTCTTACCTCCCAAAGAGGAACACGAATGTGGTCCTCCTGAGCACACTGCGCAAAATGGCTGAGATCAGTGATCGTGAGGACAGGAAGCCAGCCATCATCCTGGACTACAACCACAACAAAGGAGGCGTTAACAACCTGGACAAGGTGACTGGAACTTACTGCTGCAGGAGGACGACTGCCCGCTGATCCCTGGTCATCTTCTATAACTTCATTGATGTGTCCTCGTACAATGCCTTCGTGATATGGAACAAGATCAACCCTACCTGGATGCCTGATAAGTGTTCCGGAGGAGCTGGGAAAGGCCCTTGTAACCCCACACGTTCAAAGAAGGGAGCGCCTCCCCCGAACAGCAGCGCTTGTGAAAGCTGTTCAGGGGGCTGAATCTTGTTCTGATCCGCCTGAGGCTGCAGCTGGGGCAGGCAAGAGGAGGAGATGACAATTCTGCCCCCCAAAGACGGACTGTAAAACAAACTGTGTGCTGCACATGTGAGAAATACATCTGCAAAGTCCATGCACACACACTTGCATACTGTCCTACATGTGCTAATTAGAGTTGATTGATTTATGTTCTTCACGTTTTTGTTTTGTATCTATTATTTTATTAATATTTATTGTTGTTGTTTATACACCTTGTGGGTGGGGGCAATGGTTTAAAAAATTGGGAAAATGCTAATATTTTGTAGTTGAATTCCTCATTGTACAGTATAAGAATATCACTGTTGCCAAAAAATGCTCAAGACATTGCTTCCCGTCAATAAAATGCATTCAAAACGACTTTCTGCACATTTTTGCTACTTTCTTAGGCTATACAATAGCCATCTCTTGCAACAACAACAAAAATAGTATGTTCACACCTATGCAGTACCATTAGCAATACTACTTTAGTAAAGAAAACAATTGAAAACAATTAAATAGTACCCGCAAAACACCAGTCTCAACGTCAACGGTGAAGAGGCGACTCCAGGATGCTGGCCTTCTAGGCACAGTTCCTCTGTCCAGTGTCTGTATTATTTTGCCCATCTTAATCTTTTATTGGCCAGTCTGAGATATGGCTTTTTCTTTGCAACTCTGCCTAGAAGGCCATTATCCCAGAGTCGCCTCTGCACTGTTGACATTGAGACTGGTGTTTTGCAGGCACTGTTTAATGAAGCTGCCAATTGAGGACTTGCGAGGCACCGGTTTCTCAAACTAGACACTTATCCTCTTGCTCAGTTGTGCACCGGGGCCTCCCACTTGTTATATTCTGGTTAGGGCCAGTTTGCTCTGTTCTGTGAAGGGAGTAGTTCACAGCTTTGTACGATATCTTCAGTTTCTTGGCAATTTCTCACATGGAATAGCCTTCATTTATCAGAACAAGAATAGACTGATGAGTTTCTGAAGAAAGTTATTTGTTTCTGGCCATTTTGAGCATGTAATCGAACCCACAATTGCTGAAGCTCCAGATACTCAACTAGTCTAAAGAAGGCCAGTTTTATTGCTTCTTTAATCAGAACAATTTTCAGCTGTGCTAACATAATTGCAAAATGATTTTCTAATGATCAATTAGCCTTTTAAAATTATAAACTTGGATTATCTAACACAGCGTGCCATTGGAACACAGTTGCTGATGGTTGCTGATAATGGGCCTCTGTACGCCTATGTAGATATTCCATTAAAAATCTGCCATTTCCATCTACAAATTGTCATTTACAACATTAACAATGTCTACACTGTATTTCTGATCCATTTGATGTTATTTTAATGGACAAAAAAAGTGATTTTTCTTTCAAAAACAAGGACATTTCTCTGTGACCCCAAACTTTTGAACGGTAGTGTACATATCAATAGTTCAACCTAGGTCTTTTCCACAAATACCTCCTAACAATTTAAACAACACATCTAAATTCAAAAAATGGGCGATCAACATTAGATACACGTTTTCATGCACCAGTGACTCATTTCGTTATTAAAAAGTTGAATTAAAAGTTATCTTGCTTTGCTTGGTTGGAGATACGGCTCTTGTGTAGTGCACGTGGGTAGCTCTGTTGTGTAAGCCGTTGGGCACGGAGAAGAGAACCTACACACAGACAGATTTTTTTTTAAAAAGCAGCTAGAAAGAGAGAGCGGTTGAGAGAGAAAGAAGAGAGCAAGAGAGAACATGTAAAACAGGCAGCGAGAGACCAAGAGATAGAGAGAGACAGGTTGAGAGAGACAGAAGAGAGAGAGAGAGAGAACATTTAAAACAGGCAGCGAGAGACCTAGAGATAGAGACAGGTTGAGAGAGAGAGAAAACATAACAGGCAGGACTGGAAGAGACCGAAAGAGAAAAACGTGGACAGACGGAAACAGAGCATGCAGCAGTCCCCTGAGCGTTACACAAAGGAAGGAAGTGCACGTGGCTGTGTGTGAGAGAAAGAGTGCGTATGTATGTCTAAGGGTCTCAGTTCCAAAAATATGCATATGAACAAAACATTAAAAAAAAATATATGTTTTATTGTCACACACTGGATAGGTGCATTGAAATGTGTTGTTTTACAGGATAAGCCATAGAAGGATGGCGCCTCTGGTGCGAATGAGCGTCAAGTGCTTTGCGCATGGCCCCATCAACTGATTTTTCATCGGCTTGAGTATTCGAACAAGCTACATTTCGGTTACTGGCTCAACGCTCTCACAGCTAGGCTACCTGCCGCCCTAAAGCTCATCTAATCAGAGTCATTCAGACCATATACTGTAAATAGAATCTAGAGAGTCTATTTCTATGGTTCAGACACACAATGAGTACTTGCTTGTTCACTTCTAAATACATGACCTATACATACTGTGAGGTCCCCTCTTACTGCCTACATAGTCCTGCTTCAGATGCCTAGTAGAAAGCCTCTAAGGTAGGAGAGACAAGGAAGGAAACCATGGGTGCATCTCAATAGTCATGTCGCTGTTCTTCACTTGTCTCCATTCCTCCCATCTCTGTAAAGACGTTGGTGAGGAGACAAGGGGAGGAAGTATCACTCAACTATTTACTATCAAAATGCAGATCGGGATGCCCATCTGATGGACACCCCATACTTGCACCGAGAAGCCATGCAAACGTCAGAACTATGGTGACATTATCCTTTTAAACATGTTGCAATGGTAGTACGACCACACCGCAGCCTGTTGTGACACCATCTCATTGTCCCCCTCAGCTTAGCACAGCCAGTCCTCCAGTGAGCGCAGGCCGTGTTATTGCGTGGCCAGAGAGCACGGTGCCTTGCCCTACGTGTTTACCTGGCCACTTCACCTGAGAGAGACAGAGTCAAGGAGATGGAGGGGAGCTCAGGTGCACCGGAGCCCTCAGGGGCCCCCTATGGCCTCAAAACACTGCTGCCTATCCTTTCCACACAATTACCCCAGCGCGTCGCTAACTCACAGAGGCCTCCTCAGCACAGCAACGCCCAGCTAATGAGCTGGACTGGGGGGGGACGGTTGTTAGAAGGGGGGGGGGGGGGGAGAAAACAACAAAACAAAAAAAGTCACTAATTAGCGACCTGCCCGCACTCACCTGTTCTGTTAGCCTCCATCTTCACACTATGCTCCTCCCCACTGGACATGTCTGTCAAACTCCTCAGCTCCACGAACCCAGCCTCTACCTGAGTGACATCACCGCGTCGCTGTGTCCGGTTGGCTGGAGAGGGAGGGGTGTGGGTGTTGGGGGTGTGATTCCGGGAGCGGCAGCCCCCTTGTTTGTGCTGGATGAAGGCCAGGATGTGGGCGAGAGGGAAGGCCTGGCTGCACTGCCCACAGGTCAGCAGGTCACGATCCTCCTCAATACCCCTGACCCGGGGAAGGGACCCCCTCTCCTCCAACGATGGAATGGCAGCGTCCAAGGGCTCAGGGGCATCTGAGAGAAGATGAGAGGCAAGTGAGGGAGAGTCAGAGAAAGAAGAGGGGGAGAGTGAAAAAGAAATTAGGGCAGGGGAGTGATACGGGAAAGGAAGGGAAGACAGAGGGAGGAAGACGAAGAGAGTCAAGAAGAACATTTGAGAAAATAGAAACTACAAAGAACTTAAATATTCTGTCCATCATGTAAGATCCTACAGCAATAGGGAGACAGTGGGTGGTCAGACACCATGTAGATTGGGCAACTGCTGATATGGCCTTCAGAGAAAAACAACCCCTCCCTGTTTTTTAAAGCATTACTTTCGATGCTGCGCCACTCCACCCCACCCCACCCGCTCCACCAGGGCTACAGAGGCAGTCAAGCTATTCCGGTCAGCTGATACTGACCACTTCCCCCCACCCCACCCGCTCCACCCCACCACCAGGGCTACAGAGGCAGTCAAGCTATTCCGGTCAGCTGATACTGACCACTTCCCCCTAACTAACTCTTTGACAGCTCCTTTCACTGAGATGGCAGGCTGCATAGTTGCATGTCTTCACTGACACCGTTGCTTCCTGTCTCTATTGGTGCTGTGAGTAGAAATATATATTTTTTTAATTATACCATTCCCAAGGCCTGGGAGAAAGAAAAAACACCTGTCAACACATTCTCAACCATCAACTACTCAAGTAAGAGAAACAACCAAGGCAAGGAACTGACCAGTTTATCGGCAAGAAAGTGAGTGGCCATGACTTGAAGGCGTTCAGAGTCACTCAGGGTTTGAAGGCCAAATGAATCATTTATCACTAAGACAGTTGAGTCTAACACGAGATTACTCAAAAATGAAATGTGTGGTTTAGATTTAAGCACCTCTCAGGGATGTAGTCTGGTTTCCAATTTCAGTCTCTCATTATAGCGCCATAAATGTAGGCTACAAAATAAAAAAATGTCCATGACTCATATATGACCCAAGTAGACAGCCAAAGAAAGACAAGGACGGTTAAATACCGTTGGTCAGGTTTGAGCTGTTGGACTGGCCCTCACCACTCTTTTAACGACTTGTGAGAGTTGAGGCAGGGAGTGAGTCAACATGGTCGTGTACACACCTTAAAGCTTGGACCGGCTTCACTTGCCCGGACTAGGCCGAGTACAGGACAGGTACAGACAGTACAGTCGCGCTGAGTAGCTCACCGGTGGTTACTCAAAAATGTAACCTTTCCTGTTTCAGTGCTGCTCACGGTTTGTGCAGACAAGCTAGGCGCGGTTTGCACGCACACCATTGAAGAGTCAAGGCTTGTGGTCAAACTAGACACGCTCGACTGGTCTTCGTTGGGGTAACAGAGAAAGAGATGTTTTCTAACATTTTTCAGTGTTTTTGTCAAAGGCCTGCCCTCAGTGACCGGGGGAAGAAACACGATATCATCAACGAACCCGCGGTTTAATAAGCAGAGCCTGTTATTTTGATATACAACTATATCTTTATGATAACCTACATAGGCCTACGCACAAGTCAAGTGTATGGGGTATCTAGGCTAGATTATTTTTTTTGACTAAACGGCTATAAAAGTGGAAGAGGTCAGTGGAGTTGTTGTGAGGGCAGACTGTATCCTCTCCTCTCTCGCCTTGTCACACGGATACAGTGTCTAGAACACGCGGTCTGCCCCACAAGGAAGCGTTCATGTTGGCAAAAAAATGAGATAATTCAAAACAGCCCCCCCCCCCCCAGAAAGAAAGAACAGAAAGAAAAACTAGAAGAAAATAAAGACAGGCCAGTAAAGAACCCTGATAAAAAATAAAAAAAACATTACCTATGTTTAAAGCCACCTTTTAATGTGTAGTTTATGAACACATTTCATTGATTTTAAACTTCATTTGTTGCACAGCTGAGTGTAGCCTATATATAAATCAGCTCTTTACAAAAATATATTTGATAACTTTTATCAATGATTTAACTTCAATGTCAAGGTGCGCATAACCCCACAAAGCCCGACTGACCCCCCCCCCCCCCCCCAAAAAAAGCGACGTTTAACATGAATACATCGTATAGAAAATACATCGTATATAAAATACATAACATGCATATAGCCAACCTCTTATTAGTAAACTATGGCCATAGCCTCATCTCAGTTTACCTTGAATTGCACTCAGGTGTTGCGGTCGGCTGCCTTGTTTGCGTCTGGACATTCTGTTTGATTACACCAGGCAAGGTTTGTCTGGTGTATCCACACCCCTCGATCGGAATCTAACTTAATTGATCAAGTTGATAAGAATACTGTGTAGCTCAATGGCACGGACGGGTCGTGGCTCGCTGTGTACCAGCCAGTGTTCAAGTTCAGGCTACCAGCCCCGCAGCGGAGGAAAGAAGGGGCAACATGTTAGGCGCCGCCCGTCACTAACTACTCCGACCCCGACCCCGCCCTCTACACAATGTTACACACTCACACATACCTTGTTTTACTCTCACTTGTGGGGACAAAAACAATTGATTCCCATTCCAAATCAAATTTTCCCCTAACAGCCTTTTTTTTCTCTTGTGGGGACCAGCAAAATGCCTTCACTTATCCTAATGTTCCATGTTTTACTTCTGGTCCCCACAAGGATAGTAAACCAAAACATAACACTCACAAGGAGAGTAAAAACCCCACCAAAATAATACATACACAGAATCCTCATGCGATAGTGTCATCAGTCTAGACCGGTTTGGCTTCTATAAGCAATCAATATTGGTGCCCCATTTATTTCAGGAACTATCTCATGCAACGATATTAAAATGCACGTTGCAGAATACATGGGATGATGGGAGGCAGCAATAGGACTTACAGCTGCACAGCCACTTCCTCCTTGCACTCCTAGTTTACATGCAGCCTACTGGTTATAGCTGCCTGCTAAGGATGTGGGTGAGGAGGAAGTGGCTTTAACAAGGTCGCTGAAGACAGGTGTTTGTTTTGCTGTCCGGCTGATTTCGAAACTGATGTAAACGGTCTGTTCGTTTCTCCTTTTGTTACTCACCAGACAGCACATAAAATACAGTGGCGGGTGGGGTTAAAAACCATAGGCCTGACCGTAAACTTTTACAAAGCCAAACTAAGCAGCCTAGGCGCTAGCCTATCTTGGTTGGGAAATTATTCAGACGGATTAGGAGACAATATAGCTAGCTATAAAGTATGTTGTGAAACATTGTAAATGGTTAGATGTAACAATGTAACACATGCTGAATAATGTGCGTAAAAGGTAGGCTATTACACGAAATAAGGTGTTTGGCGCCACCCGGTGGCTATACGTGGCCTGCTTAACGAGAACTGCGCCTTACAAGTAGGGTAGTAGACTATAAATGCTGACACCTTCCCTTCACACTCATCACTTAGTGAGTTGATCTTACCAGTACGCTAAAGCGCAATCATTTCGACAAAATGCATTATAATGTATAATTGTAAATGCATCTTAGCTACAATAACCAAACTACTTGTTAAATTGGTCCCTGACTTTTATATAACTCCAAACAACTTTAATCAAGTGTTGGACAAGACACTTTGCTTCTTGACTCAAAGCCTCACTAGTGAAGTATTGCAGTTAAGACTTGGGGACATTTATAATGCATGTATGAGAGATGAGAACATTCAAGTAAAGACACAAAACCAATAGATTGACGACAGATACTTTTGTGCATTTTATTTGGATTTCTCAGTTTGATAACTGATCATATATTTGGATTAAAACAATCTGTTACTCAGAAGAGTACAATCAAGTCTCAATTCACTGGGTGAGTGGTTGGGGGCATGCCATACAAAAAGATTAAAATCATTAGCGACCAATTATTTTTCATATTCACATGGAGCTATACACTGCCTCGGGATTTCATCAATGTTCACTCACTTGTAATTGCAGAAAACTATGTACATAGATGAAGGTACAAATTTAAATCCGATTTCTTTTACATCCTATTCAGTGATGCCAACATACTCTTCTCAGAGAGAGATTGAGGGGACGGGGGCACAGGGAAAGATAGAAAGAGCACCCAGAGATGGAGAAAAAGCAAGACCATCATAAAAGGAGATAAATATGTATGCAGAATTACTGACACTAAAATGTGGCCAGATGCAATAACTACCAAATCTCAATCTCCGGCCTCCAATTCAGCTCTTCCATTTTCCTCTCCCCCATCCATCTCTACCTCACCCCCATTCAGTCTCTCTACCATTCAGCACATTGTCCCTCACTTCTCTCCTTTTCTCAAATCTCTTCACTGGAACAGTAGGCAGAAGAGGGGATGAGGAGGGTTGTGGGGGTTAGTGGGTCCAAGCGGTATGTTTAGTATCGGTAATATGGACTCCTCGACCGGGAACGGGACCTCCTGGAAACCCGAGAAAAGAGTGTGTTTGAGTCTCAGGTAACACAGTGCTATATTTGGACCCCCACAGTATATTCACTACCCTCACTTATAATGCTATATGTCAAACTGGACATGACTAGCCAATTATTACACAAGACATTACTTTCTTTAAAATATTGGGATACTTCCTGGTGTAAACAGTTACTCTCCAGTATTTGCTGGTACTTGCTAGCTTGTATCATATTTGACTAAGCTACCATTGGTCTGTCGCATACACATGGATGATCTAAGTGCAGAACTGCTGTAGCGTATTGAGACTGACAGTGTTAAGCCTCATCTGTTTCTGATGTACCGAGACTCCAGGTTCAGTGTGTCCCCCCCACTACCCAATACCACAGCCGGCCCCACAACTCCCCAGGGAGGACCAGGGACGAGAGAGCCTAACATCAGTACTGACAGCCCTCTGTGAGAGTATGCAGGCTTTTGATTCAAACTCTTTGTCCCAATGTGGGTGCGTGTGAGCGGGAGAGAACACATTTGAATACGAGTGTGTGAGGGGGGGGGGGGGGGAGAAAGGAACAAAGAGTGTGAGAGTGTGTGTCTGTCGTGTGTCACAAATAGAACACTGGAAATCTTGAGCATTACAGAAATATGCTCAACATTGTGTTAATCACTCTAAACTGAATATGGACTTCAGTGATCATTACTTCCCCCATTACAGTGTCGAGAAAGAGTTGCGACAGATCGCAGAGGGAGAGTATGATGCGCTACTGAGATAACGTGCGCGAGAGTCAACATCCTTCCTCAACAGTGGAGATTCTTGTGGTGGCTCACATACCTTCTGGATGAGCTGTGGTCACGACCTGAGGGACAGACAAGAGGACAGACACACCTGATGAAAGAATGACCAACACAACAGTGTGCCAGAAAGTTAACTGACAACACTCAGAACTAGTACTGAGCCAATGTCACACACATTGACAAAACAAAAAAGAAAAAAAGTGTATAATTTGCAAATTCTTACTTTTAACTCTGCATTGTTGGGAGAGGGCTCGTAAGTAAGCAATTCACGGTGAAGTCTACACCTTTTGTGTTCGGCACATGTGACAAATACAATTTGATTTGACAACTAATACTGAGCCACAACTAGTACTGAGCTACTGTTAGAGGCTTATGAGCTGCATCCCAATTGCACGGCCATTTCAAAAAGTGTGCAATTGAACACATCCCGTCAAGGATTTAACAACGATGACAGTTAAGGGGTGACTCACCATATTTAGATGGGGAGGGCGAGTGGCTTTGTCGTCCGTACTGTCTCTCCCACTCGTCCCTCTCTTTCTCCCGACGCTCACGCTCCCTGGAACACACACACACCACCGTTTAACCAGAGTCATACGGCACCACAATGCTGCATCTCACACACACACAATCACACAGTCTTACTTCATGCGGATCTTGCGTGCCATGGCTCTGAGCTCTCCCTCGCGCTCCTGTAAAGTATACACAGCCATGAGGGCCAATGGCAGATTACAACATGTATCAAAGGACTGTCTTAGGGGGACACTGTCTGTTTCTAGAGGAAACATCACACAATATGCTATAATGGGGGGGGGGGGGGAGCTGGCTAGCAGATCACAAACACGAATCCACACGCACCGCTCGCTTATTTTCCTGCTGAGTGACTTTCGCTTGGGCTGCTTTCTTATCCGCCTTGGCTGTGGGAGAAACAGAAGAGCAGAGGTAGGATGAATATTTATATACAAACACAGTATCAACTAGTTGTAACTGAGACTGACCAAACAGAGTCCAGTCTGTCTACTCACACTGCCTGTTGAGGGCCTTCTGCATGCGTATCTTCAGCTTCTCCTGCGGGGTCATCCTGGGCTGTAAGAGACACGCAGGCATCAGCACACACACTCGCAGGGCAGGAGCACAGGGTGTGTGTGGAACTACGGGGATGGGCACGTTTTGGACCACCACTGCCTCATATAGTAGCTGGTAAGGCCACGGTTAGTCATATGGGGGTTATACGGCCGTAAATCACGTAAGCCGTTTGTCATGTCCTGTTCTCTGCTGGACTGGAAGAGCCGGCTACGTGAGGGGAGGAGAGGCAAACCCCGTGCCCGTTGCCCGCAGCTGTTGTACACTGTAGCAGGACAGGATCACATTACATGGAACTGGACTCTTTAAGTATATGTGTCTTATGCATTTGTACATATGTGTGAATGTTGTGAGGACAGCTAAGGGTAAGAGAGTCGAACAGGGAAAGAACAGTCAGGCACAAGTAGCGCCAGCAGCCCTCCCCTCCGCTGTACATTCCCTGCTGACACTCCCTGGCCAGGTAGGAATTCAGCTTGAGGATAAACAAGCGCACACATACACAACAGGCTAAAATGGCAACCTACTGAGTTTAATGACCCTTCCCTCTATCACTCTCCTTCTACACAGCAACTACGAGACATCCCTTTACCCCGGTGAATCCCCTGTACTGGAGCGGTTACTAGCCATGTCTAGTGGCGTGTCTCTAAGGGGAAGGCAGCAGGTAACAGTGTGTGCTGTTAAGTCCTGGGTGGAGAGGCGCGGTGGTGTATTTCTCCTGCCTGCTCAGACAAGCCCAGCCCCCCCCCTCTCACCGCTCTGCTGTCCACAACAGCTGCATACACCTGAGAGCTCCGACCTCACTACATTGCAGGGACGTGCTTAACAGCCTAAAATGGCCTCCTCTCCTGAGTGTCCTTCACTTTAGCTGATCTGAAACGTAACAGAGAAGAATATAGAGTATGCCTGCCAGTGCACCACCTTCACCGGTCTAGTTCTTTACCGTCAGCGCAGATGGCAGAATGGAGACGAGGAGAGGAAGCCTCTTAAGACTATTGGAACGCACCCAGACTACTCTCCCCCCTATTCTATGGCTTCCTTTACTACGCCTGCGCTTTTACTGGCCCAGTCGCTTAAGATCAATGGTGAGGGGAGAGAGAGGAGACAAGGAAAGGAGACAAGGAAGCCATTTAAGAGCTTCTGACAATGACATATCAGTGCTTTCCCCTCAGTCGGAGAGCACGAGCTTTAAAAATGTGTTGTCTATATGTAGAGTGAAACATCTCAGCATTGAGATTGAGGGACACACTCCACTCTCTGGTCTGACCTGCACCACTCTGCATAGCTCAGCAGGTGCCGCAGAATATCCATAATACAGACAGATACATAAGTGACAGAAAGGGTGCTGGGAACACCAGTCCATTCAGGGTTACGGAGAAAGAAGGGTCCGGGAAAAGTCTGTCACAACACTCTGCAATGTAGGTTGTGCCCTTTGGAGGCAGGCTAACCCTGTAACCACACTCTACACTGAGTAGAGAACGGTTTAACTCTACACTACATTCAGGGGGGAGGTAAGGACACCATTTAAAATATGGGAGCTCCACAGAGAGGGGCAGTCAAAAGACATTTCATATGATTTCCATTCTCTGTGTGCACAATGGCCTTTGGGGGGGGTCCCCGGCCTGATGGATAGCCAGCTCAGCCTGTCAGGGGTGAGGGAGGCGTAGACTTTTGCAACAAACCCAGCTAGATCAAATTCTTACTGACTTTGGCAGCTCCCGTCTCTTTACCACCCGGAGTATCAGGCCTGGAGGGAGAGAAAGAGGAAGAAAAGTAGGGCTGAAATGGTCACCATTTCCCATTAGAGAGCTCCTCCATGGGACAGACTAGGGCAAATATTAGCTACTTCTTGCTGCTGTTTGTTTTAAACGGCATGTGAGGGGGAGGCTGGGTGTATATATACATACAGTGCCTTGCGAAAGTATTCGGCCCCCTTGAACTTTGCGACCTTTTGCCACATTTCAGGCTTCAAACATAAAGATATAAAACTGTATTTTTTTGTGAAGAATCAACAAGTGGGACACAATCATGAAGTGGAACGACATTTATTGGATATTTCAAACTTTAACAAATCAAAAACTGAAAAATTGGGCGTGCAAAATTATTCAGCCCCTTTACTTTCAGTGCAGCAAACTCTCTCCAGAAGTTCAGTGAGGATCTCTGAATGATCCAATGTTGACCTAAATGACTAATGATGATAAATACAATCCACCTGTGTGTAATCAAGTCTCCGTATAAATGCACCTGCACTGTGATAGTCTCAGAGGTCCGTTAAAAGCGCAGAGAGCATCATGAAGAACAAGGAACACACCAGGCAGGTCCGAGATACTGTTGTGAAGAAGTTAAAAGCCGGATTTGGATACAAAAAGATTTCCCAAGCTTTAAACATCCCAAGGAGCACTGTGCAAGCGATAATATTGAAATGGAAGGAGTATCAGACCACTGCAAATCTACCAAGACCTGGCCGTCCCTCTAAACTTTCAGCTCATACAAGGAGAAGACTGATCAGAGATGCAGCCAAGAGGCCCATGATCACTCTGGATGAACTGCAGAGATCTACAGCTGAGGTGGGAGACTCTGTCCATAGGACAACAATCAGTCGTATATTGCACAAGTCTGGCCTTTATGGAAGAGTGGCAAGAAGAAAGCCATTTCTTAAAGATATCCATAAAAAGTGTTGTTTAAAGTTTGCCACAAGCCACCTGGGAGACACACCAAACATGTGGAAGAAGGTGCTCTGGTCAGATGAAACCAAAATTGAACTTTTTTGGCAACAATGCAAAACGTTATGTTTGGCGTAAAGGCAACACAGCTGAACACACCATCCCCACTGTCAAACATGGTGGTGGCAGCATCATGGTTTGGGCCTGCTTTTCTTCAGCAGGGACAGGGAAGATGGTTAAAATTGATGGGAAGATGGATGGAGCCAAATACAGGACCATTCTGGAAGAACAGCTGATGGAGTCTGCAAAAGACCTGAGACTGGGACGGAGATTTGTCTTCCAACAAGACAATGATCCAAAACATAAAGCAAAATCTACAATGGAATGGTTCAAAAATAAACATATCCAGGTGTTAGAATGGCCAAGTCAAAGTCCAGACCTGAATCCAATCGAGAATCTGTGGAAAGAACTGAAAACTGCTGTTCACAAATGCTCTCCATCCAACCTCACTGAGCTCGAGCTGTTTTGCAAGGAGGAATGGGAAAACATTTCAGTCTCTCGATGTGCAAAACTGATAGACATACCCCAAGCGACTTACAGCTGTAATCGCAGCAAAAGGTGGCGCTACAAAGTATTAACTTAAGGGGGCTGAATAATTTTGCACGCCCAATTTTTCAGTTTTTGATTTGTTAAAAAAGTTTGAAATATCCAATAAATGTCGTTCCACTTCATGATTGTGTCCCACTTGTTGTTGATTCTTCACAAAAAAATACAGTTTTATATCTTTATGTTTGAAGCCTGAAATGTGGCAAAAGGTCGCAAAGTTCCAGGGGGCCGAATACTTTCGCAAGGCACTGTATGTGAGTATTAGTGTGTGTGCTTTAGAGGTCTTCGCGGATCAGACCCAATCCGGTACCCAGAATTCTAAATATCACAGGGTCTGGGTCAGATCTGATTGTCACAGGTCTCGGGTAACTGTCATTTTAACTGAGTTTACACATGATGCGTACAGATCCAAACAGCGACTGCTGCAGTAGAGAGAGAAATGTAATCATTTATGCCGCTGCTCTTGCTTTTCACGAGAATGGCACATGTAGCTTGTTGGCCAATTATAAGTCAAAGCGGCAATAGGCTACAGTCAGAGGCTCCATGTGTGGCAAAAGTTATAGATATCTAGTCAATGGAAGGTAAAGTTAGGCATTTCACTGTTAGGCTACACCTGTTGGTTTACAAAGCATTTGACAAATAACATTTGATTTGTAATCATATTGAATGATGAATAACCTAGCTATGGCAGCTATCTACTATAACACGAGTCGGCTTGGCTGGTTGCATTCCCTCCCTCCATCCTTGCTTTGGCTTGGTTGGTTGCGGTCTCATCTTTCACGCCCTCCTCCGTGTCACTCGCTCACACACTCGGGAGTGCACGCACAGCACGGCCCCCCTCTCTCCCCCTTGCTTATCAGCGCCGGTTAATAAAGTAGCTTAAAATTGACTTTTTGTCTGGATCGGAACGGGTCTAGTTGTTCTTGTGTACTTTTAGAACAGGTTTAAAAATTGTATTTATGCATATCGGGTCTGGGCGGGAAAGCACCAGGTCTATTTCGGAACGGGTCCAACTTTTTTGAACCCGTTTAAGATCTCTAGTGTGTTTATGCATGTAGGTGTCAGTGGACTCACTTTCTCAGCTTGTCACAGAGTGCAGTGGCAGAGGGCGGGCCTCCTCTGTGTGAGGGGGAAGGGGTGCAGCTGGGCTGGGGGGATTGGGAGGGGCTAGGACTGCTGCTGCTGACCCCCCTCTGATGGCCTCCCAAAGTCCGCCCCCCACCCCCCCGCCTTGCACGGTCCCCCTGTCGAGAGTTTGAGCGGGACCTGGAAGTCGAGCAGACAGATGTGATCGGCACAACGTCGAAGAGCTCACCGGTTCATGTAAGTGGTAGGATTTTTAAAAATACATTACGTTCAGGATTTACTTAGGTTAAAAAAGTCATATGGAGGGGCCTCCCAAGAGGCGCAGCTGTCTAAAGCACTGCATCGAAGCGCTAGAGGCGTCACTACAAAACCCGGGTTCGATCCCAGGCTGTGTCGCAGCCGGCCGTGACCGGGAGACCCCCGTACAGAAGTTGCAGCGATGGGACAAAACTGTAACTACCAATTGGATATCACAAAATTGGGGGGTCCAAAAAGGGGTCCAAAAAATATAAATAAATATGGTTGTCTAGGCTGCCTTACCGTGTGTGCCTGCGTGCCAGGAAGCGACGTCCCACGTCCCTGTCTCGCTCCCTGTCCCTCTCCCGGTCTCCATCTCGGTCATTGGAGCGGGACTGTGTCCGGTCGCATCTCCTCCGTGACCCCACTCTTCCTCCTCCGTTGGCTCCTCTACCCCGGGACCGCGAGTCGGAGCGCCGCCTCGACCGGGAATGTCGTCTGTCCCTCCCTCCTCCACGGTGTCTGTCGCGGCGTGAGTGAGAGGAGGAACGAGAGGAGGAGCGATGAGTGGAAGAGTGGGTGGAAGAGGAGGAAGGGCTGGAGGAAGAGCGGCGTCTGCTGAACAGAGAGACAACACTGAGGTATTAGCAACGACCCACAGGCTGCTCTAATCCTAAATGTCCGCTTGAACTCATTTTTATTTCAGGTTTTGATCTACATTGGACTGATAGTGCTGCAATTTTTTTGTAAAATCATGTAACCACACAGGTAGACCAGAGCTCAGGACTTAAGCATTTCTGCTACTTTGTGAACCATACTGAATATTGACACATGGCGTACATGCTATATACGTTTTCCCTTACCTCCTGGTGCATTTAAAAGTGGTACTAAGTTGTCTAGGGCAGCTTTTAATGTGAAGTACACAATCTAATTGATTTATCATGAATAACAACATGTAGAATCTGCTGTTTGGGATGTACAAACTAACACGCATCTCTAAAAAGGTCACTACTAGGACTGTAAACTGTTCAGGTCAAACTTACTAACCTAAATCTGAGCTCCACTTCACCTACCAAATCTCTAAAGCCCAAATCTTTACAGCTGTAGTCAAAGGACAGCAACATGACTGACAGGAGTAAACAACCAATGGAAAGCAGAAGGGGAAAGCTACCGACCGGGAGCCCCTGCTATGACCTGCGGGCTGGTGCAGCGAGTTGGCGGGGGTGTGGACAGGGGGTGGAGCTTGAGTTGCAGCGGCAGCCTCCTCGTCACTGCCTCCGAAGCTGGTGATGAAGGTGATCTTCTCTGGGCCCGGGGAACGGGAGCGGGAGCGCGACTCCGAACTGGACTCTGACTGGGGCCTGAGGGAGAGAGGAAGGAGGTCAAAAAAAATATTTTTAAAATAGGGCTGCTTATATTTGTCCTGTTTCACACATGTACAAGCGTGTAACCTGTACAAGTGTGTGGTGTGAACTTGAACCCACCCTCAGAGAGTGGGCTCAAGGCCAGGGATCAGCCATTATTGACAGCGACGTTGGACTAATTACGGGGTAAAGGAAAATTCCACTCAAAAACTGTTTTGGTATTTGTTTCACTAGTCAACTGTTGATACAGTCCCAAAATGGCTTGCATGCCAGCAATCACGTTTTCAAGATATAGAACTTTCAAAATACAGAAAATGTCACAGTATAATGCATTTCGGCATCATGTGCTAGGGCAGATGCTCCCTATCTAGACACCTCGGGGATTCGAACTAGCTCTAACCACTAAGCTACCTATCGCGCTCCCAGGGAAGGGAGAATCATCAGTGTTCTCTCTACTGATTAAAAGGGTGACCTCAAACCTCACTAGCAAGCAGTTCATCATGAGTTGGTAGCACTGACCAAAAGGATGACAGTGCCATTACTTTCCTAGTCAAAACATACTATTAGATGGACTTTTAAAGTGAAAAACTTAAACAGAAAGTTAAATGGTTGGCCTCCCGCTCACCGTTTGTAGGGATCGTAGGTTGGGCTGTCTCTCCTGGCATAGCTGGAGATCATAAACAGAGAAAGGGTTTAAAAGAGGTGTGACAGTGTGTCTCGTACCATGTGTGCGCTACACATTGGTCGTGGATGAGGTGAGTTACCCCATATCGTATAAAAATAAGGGTTGGGGTCAATTCCATACCAAGTAAATTCAGAAACTAAATTCAAACGACAAAAGCAATGAAAATAATTGGAATTTCTGTGTACTTCCTGAATTGACCCCAACCCTGGTATAAAATTCTGTTTACCTGGGTGGGCTGATCTGTCTGCCCTTCAGTCTCTTCTCTCTGAACTCCCTCCTCTGTCTGCGAGAGCGACGGCCCTGAGGGTCACACACACAGTCAGTCAGTGACATCATCAGCGAAAAGGCCTACCAACAATCATCGACATAACAGCAACACACCGGGAACACACAAACACCAATTCTTTCTTACCGAGTACATGGCCTTCTCTGCCTCCAGAGCTTTGGCATGTTTAATGGCCTCCAGCTCATCCTTGTCTTTCCTCAGCATCCTGTCAAACAGTCAGCCAGTTAACACAGTGTATATAACAGCAGACTTTCTACTCTTTAACCTTTGTTAAAATACGCTATGAAAGGAACTGGTCATTTACTAGAAGCATAAAATGCACAAAAAAAACTAAAATGCAACATGAAGCAACGTAAGCAACATAAAAATAAAAAATTAATTATGACAGGCATTTGCGGCGATAATGTAACGTCGACAATTACAATTGTAGCGAAACGCATAGCCTATAATGGGAGCAGGTACTGACCTGACAAAATCTCCCTCTGCCATTCCATATGGAGTGGCCATCTTGTTCAGATCCAACTCCTGCTCCGTGTTGAGCTCGTCAACGTCCACCTCCACGTCTGAAACACACACAACAAAATGGTATAAGAGAATAATGCATACTCGCATTCCACATACATTACCATTTTCTGGGCTTGTTCAAAATTGCAGTTAACATGATGCATTCTGGGTAAATTGTGACCGACTGATCTACAAATAATATTTTATTTTATTTTTGACGCAACGTCATTTCTAGATCAGTCAGTCGGCTGCAATGTCAAACAAGCCCAATGTCCACTCAACCCAACCACTCATACTTACAGTATGTGGGTGAGAAAATACGGGAACTCACCAATGTCTGGAATACCCTCGTCCTCCTCTGATTCGCTGTTGTCAGAGTCATCCTCCTCCCCTTTCTCTTCTTCCTCCCCGGGCTTCGTAACAGTACTGTCCTCGTACGTGTAGCCAATTGTGGCCTTCTCCTTGGCAAGCCTAAATGAAAAAAGGTAGGGGCTTATTCATAATCAATACAAATAATCTAAATACAAGTATACTTATATAAGCCATAAATAGAGAATGTGGAGATAGTGAAAAGATGGGATAGGACTAACTTTTTCTTCTCGTCCTCATTTGGCCTCTGCAGGCCACCATAGAGCTCGTCCATTTGGATCTGGTACAAACACTGCTCCTCGGAGACTGCAGAGGGACATCGGGAGGTTAGAGAACACTGAGAAACACAATATACCCACTGGGAGGGAGGCACAAGAGACATGGCATTACCAACACCGGCGGATACTCACTGCTGGCAAAGTCGTTCTGCACTAGGCCTCTGTAACGCTCATAGTTGCACTTCCTCTCCTCCGACTCCTGTTCTGGTGTGCTGCAACCCAAACGCAACACTTCAATATGTTTGACGAAAAACGGTGGTGGTCCCACGTAACACATTTGACCTTTCATATCACATTTCATTAAATAACCGCAACAAATCAACCTGTGTGTGTGTGTATGATTATAATCAATTTCAGTGAGGACATCTTACTAGAGTGGCGTAATAAGGTAGGAAGTCTGAAGGAGAGACCTCAGACACACACTTACGCTGTGTTGAGGAGCGGAGGGGTGTAGGTAAGTATGAAGTCCAGGTGTGCCCTCACGTCAAACCTGTCAATCATGTTGTTGGCGTCTCCCTGCCAGGGCATCCTGCAACAACAAGAGAACATAACATCCTGATTAGTGGTCTCAGGTGGTGCGAGCGTGTGATGTGCAGAAAGAGTATTTGTGTGACAGTATTATATCAAGAGTAAGACATGGTGGCATGTATGCACATGCATGTCTTGTGTGTGTTGTACTCATGCGCGTTTCTCTCCTCACATGTTGACGGGGCTTTCTGCGGCGAGCGCCACGGCCGAGTCCAGATGGATCTTATAGGCCCGGCCGTGAACCTGAAGGAACTGAGCCGGGTCCTTTTTCTGTAGAGGAGAGAAGGGTGAAAGAAAGGACAGGGGGAGGAGACCAGAGCAGGTGAATCCTCATTCAGTAAAAAAAACAAAAAACACCAACTCTGGTCCTGGAGAGCTACACGGTGTGAAGGCTTTTAGTTCCAGCCCAGCACGAAACACCAGATTGTATGAAGTTGTATAGATCTGGATGATTTGTGTAATGAGCTATGCACAAGAAAAGCAACAAAAAAAAAAGTGCGCCTGGGCGACTTACGATCTTCTCGTAGTACTCTCGCCGGCGCTCGCCGCGGCGTTTGTAGTCCACCATCATGCCGCGCAGCTTGCGCTCATGTTTGCGGGCCTCCTGCCACATGACGGCTCCGCTGGGGGTGGGGGCGCGGCGGGGCACGGTGACTGTGAGGAGACAGGACCAATACCATATTACACAGAATAAAAATAGAAGACGCAGCAATAAAGACTTTAGAGTTAAAGTTTATATAAGGAAATCAGTCCATTTAAATAAATAAATTAGGCCCTAATCTATGGATTTCACATGACTGGGAATAGAGATACATCTGTTGGTCACAGATACCTTTAAAAAAAAAGGTATGGGTGTGGATCAGAAAACCGATCAGCATCTGGTGTGACCACCATTTGTCTCATTCAGGGTGACGCATCTCCTTCGCAACGAGTTGATCAGGCTGTTGATTGTGGCCTCTGGAATGTTGTCCCACTCCTCTTCAATGGCTGTGCGAAGTTGCTGGATATTGGCGGGAAAATGAACATGCAGTAGCGCTTTCGATTAAGAGCATTCCAAACATTCTCAATAATTGACATGTCTGGTGAGTATGCAGGCCATGGAACAGACATGCTCAACTTCCAGGAATTATGAACAGATTCTTGCGACATGAGGCCGTGCACGATCATACAGAAACATGAGGTGATGTCGGCAGATTAATAGCACGACAATGGGCCTCAGGATCTCGTCACGATATCTCTGTGCATTGAAACTTACATAGATAGGAACAGAATTGCATTCTTGTCCCTAGCTTATGTCTGCCCATGACATAACCAGACCATGTGGGCACTGTTCACAACGCTCACCCACGCAGTCTGCCGGGTACAGTTGAAACCAGGAATCAGCTGTGAAGAACACACTTCTTCAGCATGCAAGTGGCCATCGAAGGTTAGCATTTTCCCCCTTAAGTCGGTTACGACGCCAAACTGCAGTCAAGTCAAGACCCTGATGAGGACAACGAGCACGCAGATGAGCTTCCCTGAGATGGTTTCTGACAGTTTGTGCAGAAATTCTTTGGTTGTGCAAAACCCACAGTTTCATGCGCCCGTGCTTAGGTCTATCCAACGCTGGTCTGATCAATCCGATTCCACGCTTCAGGATTGCGTCGATCACGTGAAATTGGATATGTTCCGGCAAGCCTCAGATAATAAAATTGACGTATACGCTGACTCGGTGAGCGAGTTTATAAGTGTATAGGAGATGTAACTGACTATTAAAACCCTCCCTAACCAGAAACCGTGGATGGATGGCAAGCATTCATGCTAAACTGAAAGCATGTACCACCGCATTTAATCATGGCAAGTCGTTTGGAAATATGGCAAACAAGCAAAGTCAGTATAGAGACAACGTGGAGTCGCAACAACTCAAACACAAGATGCACGTGGCAGGGTCTACAGACAATCACGGATTGCAAAAAGAAACCCAGCCCTGTCGCGGACATCGACATCTTACTTCCAGACAAATTAAACAACTTTGCGTACTTTGAGGACAATACAGTGCCATCGACATGGCTTGATACCAAAGACTGTGGGCTCTCCTTCTCCGTGGCCGATGTGAGTAAAACATTTAAACGTGTTAACCCTCGCAAGGCTGCCGGCCCAGACGGCATCCCTAGCCGCGTCCTCGGAGCATTGGCAGACCAGCTGGCTGGTGTGTTTATTGACATAATCAATCCCTATCCCCGCCTGCTGTTCCCACATGCTTCAAGATGGCCACCATTGTTCCTGTTCCCAAGAAAGCTAAGGTAACTGAACTAAATGACTATCACCCCGTAGAACTCACTTCTGTCATCATGAAGTGCGTTGAGAGACTAGTCAAGGATCATATCACCTCCACCCTACCTGCCACCCTAGACCCACTTCAATTTGCTTAATAGGTCCACAGACGATGAAGTAACCATCACACTGCCCTATCCCATCTGGACAAGAGGAATACCCATGTAAGAATGCTGTTAATTGACTACAGCTCAGCATTTAACACCATAGTACCCTGCAAACTCGTCATTAAGCTTGAGACAATGGGTCTCGACCCCACCCCGTGCAACTGGTTCCTGGACTTTGACAGGCCGCACCCAGGTGGTGAAGGTAGGAAACATCTCCACTCCGCTGATCCTCAACACTGGGACCCCCACAAGGGTGAGTTCTCAGCCCCCTTCTGTACTCCCTGTTCACCCATGACTGCGTGGCCAGGAACGCCTCCAACTCAATCAACAAGATTGCAGACAACACAACAAATAACCTCAATGTCAGCAAAACAAAAGAGATAACTGTGGACTTCAGGAAAAAGCAAAAGGAGCACCCCCCTATCCACATTGATGGGACAGCAGTGGAGAAGGTGGAAAGTTAAGTTCCTCTGTGCACATATCACCGACAAACTGAAATGGTCCACGCACACAGACAGCAACAGCACCTCTTCAACCTCAGGAGGCTGAAAAAAATTGCCTTGACACTAAAACCCACCACTAACTTTCACAGGTGCACAAGAGCATCCTGTCGGGCTGTCACCGCCTGGTACAGCAACTGCACCGCCCACAACCGCAAAGGCTCTCCAGAGGGTGGTTCGGTCTAGAGGTCGACCGATTAATTAGGGCCGATTTCAAGTTTTTATAACAATCGGAAATCTGTATTTTTGGGCGCCGATTTGCCAATTAAAAAAATTTAATAATAATCATACCTTTATTTAACTAGGCAAGTGAGTTAAGAACACATTCTTATTTTCAATGACGGCCTAGGAACGGTGGGTTAACTGCCTTGTTCAGGGACAGAAAGACAGATTTTCACCTTGTCAGCTCGGGGTTTCCAATCTAGCAACCTTACAGTTAACTAGTCCAACGCAATAACGGCCTGCCTCTCTCTCGTTGCACTCCACAAGGAGACTGCCTGTTACGCGAATGCAGTAAGCCAAGGTAAGTTGCTAGCTAGCATTAAAATTATCATAATCACTAGTTAACTACACATGGTTGATGATATTACTAGATATTATCTAGCGTGTCCTGCGTTGCATATAATCTTACTGAGCATACAAGTATCTAAGTATCTGACTGAGCGGTGGTAGGCAGAAGCAGGTGTAAGCATTCATTCAAACAGCACTTTTGCCAGCAGCTCTTGGTTGTGCGTCACTGTTTATGACTTCAAGCCTATCAACTCCCGAGATGAGGCTGGTGTAACCGAAGTGAAATGGCTAGCTGGTTAGCGCGCGCACTAATAGCATTTCAAACATCACTCGCTCTGAGCCTTCTAGTAGTTGTTCCCCTTGCTCTGCATGGGTAACGCTGCTTTGAGGGTGTCTGTTGTTGTTGTGTTGCTGGTTCTAGCCCAGGGAGGAGCGAGGAGAGGGACGGAAGCTATACTGTTACACTGGCAATACTAAAGTGCCTATAAAAACATCCAATAGTCAAAGGTTAATGAAATACAAATGGTATAAGGGGAAATAGTCCTATAATTCCTATAATAACTACAACCTAAAACGTCTTACCTGGGAATATTGAAGACTCATGTTAAAAGGAACCACCAGCTTTCATATGTTCTCATGTTCTGAGCAAGGAACTGAAGCGTTAGCTTTCTTACATGGCACATATTGCGCTTTTACTTTCTCCTCCAACACTTTGTTTTTTGCATTATTTAAACCAAATTGAACATGTTTCATTATTTACTTGTGGCTAAATTGATTTTATGTATGTATTATATTAAGTTAAAATAAGTGTTTATCCAGTATTGTTGTAATTGCCATTATTACAAATAAAAATAAAATAAAAATCGGCCGATTAGTCGGTATCGGCTTTTTTGGTCCTCCAATAATCGGTATCGGCGTTGAAAAATCATAATCGGTCGACCTCTAGTTCAATCAGCTTAATTTCTCAGAGATCAAATTAGAACATAATGTGTCAGGAAAGCTAATTTTATTTGTTCCAAACTACAGAGACAATTTCAGACAAATTTGAGATGGTGGTTGTCATGGTTTGCAGAAAAATTGGAATGACCAATGGTCCATACACACCAACACAGTCGTGAAGAAGGCACAAAAACTCCTTTTCCCCCTCAGGCTGGATAGATTCGGCATGGGCCCACAGGTCCTCACAAAGTTCTACAGCTGCACCATTGAGAGCATCTTCACTGCCCGCATGACTGCTTGGTATGGAAAGTGATTGGCATCTGACTGCAAGGTGCTACAGAGGGCAGTATATACGGCCAAGTTCATCACTGGGGCCAAGCTTCCTGCCACCCAGGACCTCTATACCAGGCGGTGTCAGAGGAAGGCCCTAAAAATTGTCAAAGACTCCAGCTACCCTAGTCATAGACTGTTCCCTCTGCTACCACACAGCAAGCAGTATCGGAGCGCCAAGTCTAGGTCCAAGAGGCTTCTAAACTGCTTTTACACCCAAGCCATAAGACTACTGAACATCTAATCAAATGGCTACCCAGACTACTTGGATTGCCCACCACCCTCCTTTACACTGCTGTTACTGTCTAGTATTAACTATGTATAAGTCAGAAGTTTTTCCTAGCCACCGTGCTTCTACACCTGCATTGCTTGCTGTTTTAGGCTGGGTTTCTGTACAGCACTTTGAGATATCAGCTGATGTACGAAGGGCTATATAAATACATTTGATTTGATTACCTCAATTACATCGACTAACTGGTACCACCTGTATATAGCCCCGCTATTGTTATTTTACTGCTGCTCTTTAATTAGTTAATTTAATTTCTTTTTTTTTTATTTTTAAAACTGCATTGTTGGTTAAGGGCTTGTAAGTAAGCATTTCAGTAAGGTCTACTACACCTGTTGTATTCGGCGCATGTGACACATTCAATTTGATCACCTCGTACACTTCCACATCGACTCGGTACGTGTACCCGGTGTATAATAGCCAAGTTCTCGTTACTCATTGTGTATTTATCCCTCCTGTTATTATTTCTCTAAATTGTTGGTTAGGGCCCTAAGTAAGCATTTTACTGTTATGCTACAACTATTCTTTACGAAGTATGCGACATTTACAATTTTATTTGAGCCCTGACCCTGCAGCGCACCGTGGCGCAACCAAAACAACACGGTAAACACCGTTTTCGTCACTAAAGGTACAAATGTAGCACACTAGTTAGTTAACGTTACCTAGGTATACTATTAAAGCAACATTTGGTTTGGAGACTTAAAACACCATGTCTGCAGAAAATAGGTTTTAGCTTCCTGAATTTGCCACAAATTGCTAGCTACTAAACGCAATGACTTCTGGCCCACTAACGTGTTAGCAAGCTAGCCAGCCAGCCATTCAGCTAATGTTAGCTAGCAATGGGGGGGGGGGGGCTCCATGTGTGGTTGGGATAATGCACACGAAAGATTGTGTATGAATACAATACATGCAGTCATTCATTTAGTTGATTTTAGGCACGTATTGGTATACCTGTTTTTGTAGTTCTCCAACACACACTTGAATTATTTCTCCAGATTGTTCCGCTGAGCGATAGCAGCCGAAGTCATCTCGTCACGGTTACACCTCCTTTCAGACCGGAAGCTGACTCTAAGTTCTTCTATGGTATATTGACGATCACACAATTTAATGTGCATCCCGCCAACTACTGTTCCGGGTGGAAACAGAATTCCCCAAAAAACTGAACAATTAACTAAAAAACGACAACAACAAAAAATGCACAAATAAAACCACAACGTTTAAAAATATAGATTTTAAATTGATCTGATCCCTACACAGGCTCAAGGGGAACCTGGGAGACCAGGTCTTCCGGAGCCAGTACAACTTGCAAGTCTTCAGATGTAAAATCCTTAAGTCCCAAGGATGGCCGCAGACATAATAATGTCCAGTTTCTTAGACTTGTTTGAGACTCGTGCCTTACAGTGTGTAACTGTAGCAATGAACGCAACAAAATCCACATTTTTAACAAACAGGGTATCTTTTGTCTGGAAGCAAACATTTACTACAGGCTGTGTAGTAAATATCTTCTACCACTACTAATATCTTCACCAGCATCATTTGTTTTCTTAATTGTTTTAATCACCTCCACATAGGAGATTAGATTGACCGCTCTATCTTTTGCCACATCAATCTCCTTTACCCTTATAGGGCACTCCAGGAAGTCAAGATATTGATCCCCACCAACAACACCGTTGCCCTTCTGCACACCGTTCTTCAGTATACTCTGTCCGTCTGTTGAAACATGGACATATCCTTTACAATTCTTACACTGGAGTGGTTTGGGGACGAAAGCTCTTACAGCATATCTAACATAACCAACCACATGCATTGGTATTTGCTCTTTATGAAAAAACAACAGGACGACAGGCTTTCTTCTTTTTCTCTATTCACCCCGGGCACCAACCACCCCAGGAATTCTCTTCAGGTATTCAACCGGAACATCCGTCGTCACTCCTGAGATGACTCCTTTGACGGGTGCTCTACTCCGAAGATCAAAACACAACACTTCTGTTCTTTTTGAAGCCCTCTGCAATCTTCCTCTGTTCTTCAGAAATACAATTACTCAAAATAAGACCACTCCTGGTCACTCTGACAGACTCCACTTTTCCAAGCGCATACTTCACCATTTTTGACACCTCAAACGGGTCTCCCACATATGCATGCTTACTCAAAAACGCATCCCAACAAGGAGCGATTCATTATCATTCGTACATGTATCCTCCACTCCAATTTTAGACAATTTCGTTTTTGTTCCAGTTTTTGATACTATTGTTGTCCATTCAGAACATTCATCTTCACCACATTTACTCGACACGATGCTTGATTCGAACTCAGCCTCCACCTCTGCCATCTTCTCTGTTGTCGGAATCACCTTCTGCTAACCCCATCTCCTCACTCTGATTTAGTGGGATGTTGTCAAAATGGTGTGTAGGTTATTTTTCTTCTTCTTTGGTATGTCATGACTGTTCATGAGAATCCAAATAGGTCAGATCAGGTTTGCAATGAATAACTTCAATCAGACCCCCTCTCACCAGTAAACGGGGATGGAAATAACTAATGGGGATTAACAACTCACGTCCTGTTGTAAATCAAGGAGAAGATCCAGGCTCTCCCTCTCCAAATTCACCAAAGTAATGTGCTTTGTCTCAGCAGACCTTTTTCCTGCTGACACTTGAACACATTCAAAAGCAACTACTGGAACAGTATTTCTAACATAGAACGTGGGGAATGGTCAGAGGCGAACTATAGAACACTAATGTCATTTTGTTTGTTATTTTGTGATGACATTAAACATGTTATAAAGGAAATACTGTAACTATGAAAGTATACCCACAACATATATGAAGTTTTCATACTATGCTTTGTGCATGTAATATGACACAAGATGAAAGTGTTTTTGTTAAGAGAGGGATGTGATTTGAGAAGCCATAAGAGATAAGTGTTTTACATAACTTTGCACCGGGAGTAGTCACTGCCCTGAAGTGAAGTCAGAGAGCGTGTCAGCCTGCCGGAGCCGCCCCTTTCTGGCAAAAGGTGTAAATGAAAGATTAAGAAACAAACACATTGGACCAGAAAAGCATGAAGTGGCAGCCACACGTTTAAAACGGTTTGAACTTTGAATCTCATCATGAGGTGATGATAAACTCATCTCCCGGACAAACACTGGTACGGCTGATTAGCTGTCCTAAGTAAAGTTTCTTCAAAAGTGAATTTAAGTTGGACCATGCTGTTACTCTGCTCAAACCATCGTATTACGCTTCTCTCACCCCGGTGAACCCAGGCATTTCACGTAAATACATTCATGATTTCTAACTCAAAGCGGGAGGTGGTTTGTGTGCAATGTATATGGTTACTGTAGGTGACAGTTGTTTCCGAATGTGGCAATGTTAAGGGTCTCTGTCCCTCTCTTTCCCTCTCCATCTCTTCTTTAACAAGCATCCATGTTGTTGTCTTTCTGCTAGGGACCTGTTTTCAGCGTATTAAGTCCAGTCAATAACCGGTGCTGAGTGTGTTTGTTTATCCTGTGTTCCCATTTAATTAGCTAGTAAATAAATAATTAAACAAATTTGTGTAGTACTGAATCATAAGTAAGGCTTGGGCTTTTGCAGATGCAAGGAGGTTACGACTGTTCAGAATGGTAATATGCTACGAGGTTATGATTATTAAGTTGACTGTTAATAGATGTGATAGGTAAAGACCTTTTAGAGTTTCATTCGGGAGATGGTAACTCTTTAAAGAACTGCTCTCGTGGTGCCCCAGATCCTAATGAGTTCATTGTTACATTATTAATTTAATCGGGTAACAATTAAACATAGTTAATTACAGTGTCCAGATGCACATTTCCAAGCACTCTGATTGGTTGGGAATAGCAGCGCTATGATGGGTGAGTGACAACTAAGTTAAATTGCTCAGCCAAACTAACGGGACTCAAGGGAAACTAAGAGAACTGTGAGGAGAAGTTAGATAGAGAGGAGGGGAGCAGGAAGGCCTTTTTTTTTTTTACAGCCGCCACCAATATTTCTTATGGAAATATTGACATCCATGATGAATGGAATGGCATCGCTATAATGGATGGGTGACAACTAAGTTAGACTGCGCAGCCAAACTGTTTAGATTTGTATTGAAAATCTGCAGATAAACTCAAGTGAAGCTCACTATTGATTGATTGATTGGCAAATTTTCTGTATTTAAGCAAATATTTAATCAAGTTAAAATTATATGAACAATTAATTTACTGGCACTAAGCCACAGATGAATAGTTAGTGTTGCAAACTAGTATAAAAGCAAAAGTGTTTTCCGCTAACATAATGACTACCTTTATTGGCCACCAGATGGCGCTACATAACCTGTCATTTCTTTGTGGTTCATTTACCTAATCATTCTCTCGTTCCTCTGAATTCATTGCCAGATGATGAAGCTGTAGCAAAACTCAATGAGTACCCTTTTGATATGATTCTACCTGCCCTGCTGCTTTGAATGGTAATATGAAGAAAGTGAGATCTGTAGTGTTCATATTCAGTTGGAAGTGCCACATATTGAAGAATAGAAATGTCTCCCAAAAATTCCACCTTTGAGGGACAAATGGCTTATATTTATCATACCTATCATACCTACTTGTGAGTTATGTTGATATTGAAAAGGGGGTTGTTCCACCGATTCGGTGCCTTTTGAGAAGTGTAGCTTAACTTGTTTTAAAAAATGAAGTTTAATTTCACCTAATTTTAACCTTCTGCATGAGGGAAACATTTTCAACTTGATAAAAAAACAAATTTTCCCATTTCAAGAGGTAAAAAAAAATGACTATAGTAAGTTCCTATTCAGTGCCAAACAAAGTAACAGGGTTCTTAAATCAACCATAAATCCCCTTGTGACAGGAAGCTTGTTGTGTTCAACAGGGAGTGGCAATTGAACGCAAGCTTCACAAAAACATATGTAATTGTTCAAACATTTCCAGCCTAACATCTATCAGTCACAGCATTGACTTATTATTCTCGAACCTCACCGTTTCCCCCCACAAAACACCAGGAAATGGCCAAAAAGAGTAGAAGATGATTTGAAATAGAACCACGAGGAAACCTGTCGGGAACGTTATCCTTTTATCGCTACTTTCAACCACTCCAAAGTGAATTTCTGACAAGAATTTTGAGAGGTCAGAATGGAAGCTACAGGTTTCCAACAGCTAGTGGTATCTGGGCTCCTCAAAATAGACCTAGAGGAACTAGCAGAAACATTAAAACCACCCTCTGTCATTTTAACCTTGACCCCCAGTTCATGGATTCAAAGCTGCAGGGGTGGACATACAGGCACCAATGAGACGCCAAGTGGACAAACTCTCACTCGAGTACCAGTACACACAATAGGATACATCACCGTAAATGGAATGTGTGATATATACCCTGAAATAGTATGATAGCAAAATTAATGGATGATTGATGAACGAGGAACTTAAAACTTTGTACAATGAGGAAATTTGACCTTTGCTTGGTTGATGATGGGTGGGTTATGGAGTCATCCTGAGCTGCACAGCAGGTGTGAAGAGGTCTCTACAATGCAGTGGTTGTGTGTGTGTGTGTGCATGCGTGTTGGGTAGAAACTCTATTTCCTACATTTCCTTGTGGCCAGGGTGTGGACGGGAAGCCCATGGTCATTTCCACCCTTTAGTCTGTCTGAGAAGGGCAAAGGTCACATTCGTCATAGCCATAAGCCTGCTCACTAACTGCTCTGACCTCTCACTCACTTTCTCACAACATACACACATATATATCACATATTAATTCTCACTGTATTGTGAACCCACTTACAGTATCTCTTGCTCTCTAACATAAACATACAGGGACTTACACACTAACAAAGTCCCTCACAGGCAATGAAATCAAAGCCGGTCAGGTGTTTGTGTGTTGTGTGACCTCGTGACACGGTCATGGTGGCTTAGAGCCATGCTCTTCATGATGGAATATCCTCTCTGGACTCCCAGTACTGGTGGAATTGAACGGGGCTACTAGCCATAGAACTGCATGACCCATTCGAACACTTTGAAAATGTCTTTCCTTTCTACCTCCCGTGCTGAACTCACGGATCTGCCGCGACAGGATTGCCGAAAGCTACCCGTTCCCCCGATCCATTCGTGTTGGATCTGAGACATACAAATAACTCTGCGACACAAACGTGGATTTGGAAGGTAAATGCACTTTAATTACAAATCCACACCCGCTGGCAGCCCCAGACGAACGGAAGGAGAGAGAGGACAAATAAAGCAAAATAAGAACAGCGACATTTAGAGACAAACCACAGTACAAAAAAAAACATATCAATATGTACAACATATATACACAACAGAGCTATTTTACACACATGTATAAAAAACATCTTACATCTTTTGACAACCGCAGTGTGTTACAGAGACCGCACAGGCAACAGTGTCATGTTTTAACTCAGTTCTCTCATGGTTCAAATGGATTGGGGTCAGGCTCTACTCTCTTGTCGAACCTTTCCCTCTTTTTTATCTAAAGGTTGCATTTATTGATTCTTTTTTTCCTCTTTTGCGCCTTCAGTCATTTTCTCTCTTTCTCCTGGCAACAGGCATGAAGCTCTGTAATGCTTATCACACACACACACACACACACCTCAGACTGACACACGCTGTCCGCCTGTGTCAGAGACACACAGTGACCAACGCACAGAGACACACAGAGACCAACACACACCTCACACAGACACATGCAGACACGCAGACACGCAGACACACACACACACACACACACACACACACACACACACACACACACAC